>NW_027254681.1:5000-213912 GCF_044704955.1 Pristiophorus japonicus | reverse complement strand
TCGGGACCCAGGAGCGAGGTCGGATGGAGTGAGGTCGGGGACCCAGGAGCGAGGTCGGATGGAGTGAGGTCGGGACCCAGATGCGAGGTCGGATGAAGTGAGGTCGGGACCCAGGAGCGAGGTCGGATGTAGTGAGGTCGGGACCCAGGAGCGAGGTCGGATGGAGTGAGTTCGGGACCCAGGAGCGAGGTCGGATGGAGTGAGGTCGGGACCCAGGAGCGAGGTCGGATGGAGTGAGGTCGGAACCCAGGAGCGAGGTCGGATGGAGTGAGGTCGGGACCCAGGAGCGAGGTCGGATGGAGTGAGGGCGGGACCCAGGAGCGAGGTCGGATGGAGTGAGGTCTGGACCCAGGAGCGAGGTCGGATGGAGTGAGGTCGGGACCCAGGAGCGAGGTCGGATGGAGTGAGGTCGGGACCCAGGAGCGAGGTCGGATGGAGTGAGGTCGGGACCCAGGAGCGAGGTCGGATGGAGTGAGGTCGGGACCCAGGAGCGAGGTCGGATGGAGTGAGTTCGGGACCCAGGAGCGAGGTCGGATGGAGTGAGGTCGGGACCCAGGAGCGAGGTCGGATGGAGTGAGGTCGGGACCCAGGAGCGAGGGCGGATGGAGTGAGGTCGGGACCCAGGATGCGAGGTCGGATGGAGTGAGGTCGGGACCCAATGCGAGGTCGGATGGAGTGAGGTCGGGACCCAGGAGCGAGGTCGGATGGAGTGAGGTCGGGACCCAGGAGCGAGGTCGGATGGAGTGAGGTCGGGACCCAGATGCGAGGTCGGATGGAGTGAGTTCGGGACCCAGATGCGAGGTCGGATGGAGTGAGGTCGGGACCCAGGAGCGAGGCCGGATGTAGTGAGGTCGGGACCCAGATGCGAGGTCAGATGGAGTGAGGTCGGACCCAGATGCGAGGTCGGATGGAGTGAGTTCGGGACCCAGGTGCGAGGTCGGATGGAGTGAGGTCGGGACCCAGATGCGAGGTCGGATGAAGTGAGGTCGGGACCCAGGAGCGAGGTCGGATGGAGTGAGGTCGGGACCCAGGAGCGAAGTCGGATGGAGTGAGGTCGGGACCCAGGAGCGAGGTCGGATGGAGTGAGGTCGGGACCCAGGAGCGAGGTCGGTTGGAGTGAGGTGGGGACCCAGGAGCGAGGTCGGATGGAGTGAGGTCGGGACACAGGAGCTAGGTCGGATGGAGTGAGGTCGGGACCCAGGAGCGAGGTCGGATGGAGTGAGGTCGGGACCCAGGAGCGAGGTCGGATGAAGTGAGGTCGGGACCCAGGAGCGAGGTCGGATGGAGTGAGGTCGGGACCCAGGATCGAGGTCGGATGGAGTGAGTTCGGAACCAGGAGCGAGGTCGGATGGAGTGAGGTCGGGACCCAAGAGCGAGGTCGGATGGAGTGAGGTCGGGACCCAGGAGCGAGGTCGGATGGAGTGAGGTCGGGACCCAGGAGCGATGTCGGATGGAGTGAGGTCGGGACCCAGATGCGACGTCGGATGGAGTGAGGTCGGGACCCAGGAGCGAGTTCGGATGGAGTGAGGTCGGGACCCAGGAGCGAGGTCGGATGGAGTGAGGTCGGGACCCAGGAACGAGGTCGGATGGAGTGAGGTCGGGACCCAGGAGCGAGGTCGGATGGAGTGAGGTCGGGACCCAGGAGCGAGGTCGGATGGAGTGAGGTCGGGACCCAGGAGCGAGGTCGGATGGAGTGAGGTCGGGACCCAGGAGCGAGGTCGGGATGGAGTGAGGTCGGGACCCAGATGCGAGGGCAGATGGAGTGAGGTCGGGACCCAGGTGCGAGGGCGGATGGAGTGAGGTCGGGACCCAGGAGCGAGGTCGGATGGAGTGAGGTCGGGACCAAGGAGCGAGGTCGGATGGAGTGAGGTCGGGACCCAGGAGTGAGGTCGGATGGAGTGAGGTCGGGACCCAGGAGCGAGGTCGGATGGAGTAAGTTCGGGACCCAGGAGCGAGGTCGGATGGAGTGAGGTCGGGACCCAGATGCGAGGTCGGATGGAATGAGGTCGGGACCCAGGAGCGAGGTCGGATGGAGTGAGGTCGGGACCCAGATGCGAGTTCGGATGGAGTGAGGTCGGGACCCAGGAGCGAGGTCGGATGGAGTGAGGTCGGGACCCAGGAGCGAGGTCGGATGGAGTGTGGTCAGGACCCAGGAGCGAGGTCGGATGGAGTGAGGTCGGGACCCAGGAGCGAGGTCGGATGAATGGAGTCAGGACCCAGGAGCGAGGTCGGATGGATTGAGGTCGGGACCCAGGAGCGAGGTCGGATGGAGTGAGGTCGGGACCCAGGAGCGAGGTCGGATGGAGTGAGGTCGGGACCCAGGAGCGAGGTCGGATGGAGTGAGGTCGGGACCCAGGAGCGAGGTCGGATGGAGTGAGGTCGGGACCCAGGAGCGAGGTCGGATGGAGTGAGGTCGGGACCCAGGAGCGAGGTCGGGATGGAGTGAGTTCGGGACCCAGGAGCGAGGTCGGATGGAGTGAGGTCGGGACCCAGGAGCGAGGTCGGATGGAGTGAGGTCCGGGACCCAGATGCGAGGGCGGATGGAGTGAGGTCGGGACCCAGATGCGAGGTCGGATGGAGTGAGGTCGGGACCCAAATGCGAGGTCGGATGGAGTGAGGTCGGGACCCAGGAGCGAGGTCGGATGGAGTGAGGTCGGGACCCAGGAGCGAGGTCGGATGGAGTGAGGTCGGGACCCAGATGCGAGGTCGGATGGAGTGAGTTCGGGACCCAGATGCGAGGTCGGATGGAGTGAGGTCGGGACCCAGGAGCGAGGCCGGATGTAGTGAGGTCGGGACCCAGATGCGAGGTCAGATGGAGTGAGGTCGGGACCCAGATGCGAGGTCGGATGGAGTGAGTTCGGGACCCAGGTGCGAGGTCGGATGGAGTGAGGTCGGGACCCAGATGCGAGGTCGGATGAAGTGAGGTCGGGACCCAGGAGCGAGGTCGGATGGAGTGAGGTCGGGACCCAGGAGCGAAGTCGGATGGAGTGAGGTCGGGACCCAGGAGCGAGGTCGGATGGAGTGAGGTCGGGACCCAGGAGCGAGGTCGGTTGGAGTGAGGTCGGGACCCAGGAGCGAGGTCGGATGGAGTGAGGTCGGGACCCAGGAGCTAGGTCGGATGGAGTGAGGTCGGGACCCAGGAGCGAGGTCGGATGGAGTGAGGTCGGGACCCAGGAGCGAGGTCGGATGAAATGAGGTCGGGACCCAGGAGCGAGGTCGGATGGAGTGAGGTCGGGACCCAGGATCGAGGTCGGATGGAGTGAGTTCGGAACCCAGGAGCGAGGTCGGATGGAGTGAGGTCGGGACCCAAGAGCGAGGTCGGATGGAGTGAGGTCGGGACCCAGGAGCGAGGTCGGATGGAGTGAGGTCGGGACCCAGGAGCGAGGTCGGATGGAGTGAGGTCGGGACCCAGATGCGACGTCGGATGGAGTGAGGTCGGGACCCAGGAGCGAGTTCGGATGGAGTGAGGTCGGGACCCAGGAGCGAGGTCGGATGGAGTGAGGTCGGGACCCAGGAACGAGGTCGGATGGAGTGAGGTCGGGACCCAGGAGCGAGGTCGGATGGAGTGAGGTCGGGACCCAGGAGCGAGGTCGGATGGAGTGAGGTCGGGACCCAGGAGCGAGGTCGGATGGAGTGAGGTCGGGACCCAGGAGCGAGGTCGGATGGAGTGAGGTCGGGACCCAGATGCGAGGGCAGATGGAGTGAGGTCGGGACCCAGGTGCGAGGGCGGATGGAGTGAGGTCGGGACCCAGGAGCGAGGTCGGATGGAGTGAGGTCGGGACCAAGGAGCGAGGTCGGATGGAGTGAGGTCGGGACCCAGGAGTGAGGTCGGATGGAGTGAGGTCGGGACCCAGGAGCGAGGTCGGATGGAGTAAGTTCGGGACCCAGGAGCGAGGTCGGATGGAGTGAGGTCGGGACCCAGATGCGAGGTCGGATGGAATGAGGTCGGGACCCAGGAGCGAGGTCGGATGGAGTGAGGTCGGGACCCAGATGCGAGTTCGGATGGAGTGAGGTCGGGACCCAGGAGCGAGGTCGGATGGAGTGAGGTCGGGACCCAGGAGCGAGGTCGGATGGAGTGTGGTCAGGACCCAGGAGCGAGGTCGGATGGAGTGAGGTCGGGACCCAGGAGCGAGGTCGGATGAATGGAGTTCAGGACCCAGGAGCGAGGTCGGATGGATTGAGGTCGGGACCCAGGAGCGAGGTCGGATGGAGTGAGGTCGGGACCCAGGAGCGAGGTCGGATGGAGTGAGGTCGGGACCCAGGAGCGAGGTCGGATGGAGTGAGGTCGGGACCCAGGAGCGAGGTCGGATGGAGTGAGGTCTGGACCCAGGAGCGAGGTCGGATGGAGTGAGGTCGGTACCCAGGAGCGAGGTCGGATGGAGTGACGTCGGGACCCAGGAGCGAGGTCGGATGGAGTGAGCTCGGGACCCAGGAGCGAGGTCAGATGGAGTGAGGTCGGGACCCAGGAGCGAGGTCGGATGGAGTGAGTTCGGGACCCAGGAGCGAGGTCGGATGGAGTGAGGTCGGGACCCATATGCGAGGTCGGATGGAGTGAGGCCGGGACCCAGATGCGAGGGCGGATGGGGTGAGGTCGGGACCCAGATGCGAGGTCGGATGGAGTGAGGTCGGGACCCAGATGCGAGGTCGGATGGAGTGAGGTCGGGAACCAGGACCGAGGCCGGATGGAGTGAGGTCGGGACCCAGGAGCGAGGTCGGATGGAGTGAGGTCGGGACCCAAGAGCTAGGTCGGATGGAGTGAGGTCGGGACCCAGGAGCGAGGTCGGATGGAGTGAGGTCGGGACCCAGGAGCGAGGTCGGATGGAGTGAGGTCGGGACCCAGGAGCGAGGTCGGATGGAGTGAGGTCGGGACCCAGGAGCGAGGTCGGATGGAGTGAGGTCGGGACCCAGGAGCGAGGTCGGATGTAGTGAGGTCGGGACCCAAATGCGAGGTCGGATGGAGTGAGGTCGGGACCCAGATGCGAGGTCGGATGGAGTGAGGTCGGGACCCAGATGCGAGGTCGGATGGAGTGAGCTCCGGACCCAGGAGTGAGGCCGGATGTAGTGAGGTCGGGATCCAGATGCGAGGTCGGATGGAGTGAGGTCGGAACCCAGATGCGAGGTCGGATGGAGTGAGGTCGGGACCCAGGTGCGAGGTCGGATGGAGTGAGGTCGGGACCCAGGAGCGAGGTCGGATGGAGTGAGGTCGGGACCCAGGAGCGAGGTCGGATGGAGTGAGGTCGGGACCCAGGAGCGAGGTCGGATGGAGTGAGGTCGGGACCCATGAGCGAGGTCGGATGGAGTGAGGTCGGGACCCAGGAGCGAGGTCGGATGGAGTGAGGTCGGGACCCAGATGCGAGGTCGGATGGAGTGAGGTCGGGACCCAGGAGCGAGGTCGGATGGAGTGAGGTCGGGACCCAGGAGCGAGGTCGGATGGAGTGAGGTCGGGACCCAGGAGCGAGGTCGGATGGAGTGAGGTCGGGACCCAGGAGCGAGGTCGGATGGAGTGAGGTCGGGACCCAGGAGCGAGGTCGGATGGAGTGCGGTCGGGACCCAGGAGCGAGGTCGGATGGAGTGAGGTCGGGACCCAGGAGCGAGGTCGGATGGAGCGAGGTCTGGACCCAGGAGCGAGTTCGGATGGAGCGAGGTCGGGACCCAGGAGCGAGGTCGGATGGAGCGAGGTCGGGACCCAGGAGCGAGGTCGGATGGAGTGAGGTCGGGACCCAGGAGCTAGGTCGGATGGAGTGAGGTCGGGACCCAGGAGCGAGGTCGGATGGAGTGAGGTCGGGACCCAGGAGCGAGGTCGGATGGAGTGAGGTCGGGACCCAGGAGCGAGGTCGGATGGAGTGAGGTCGGGACCCAGGATCGAGGTCGGATGGAGTGAGTTCGGGACCCAGGAGCGAGGTCGGATGGAGTGAGGTCGGGACCCAAGAGCGAGGTCGGATGGAGTGAGGTCGGGACCCAGGAGCGAGGTCGGATGGAGTGAGGTCGGGACCCAGGAGCGAGGTCGGATGGAGTGAGGTCGGGACCCAGATGCGACGTCGGATGGAGTGAGGTCGGGACCCAGGAGCGAGGTCGGATGGAGTGAGGTCGGGACCCAGGAGCGACGTCGGATGGAGTGAGGTCGGGACCCAGGAGCGAGGTCGGATGGAGTGAGGTCGGGACCCAGGAGCGAGGTCGGATGGAGTGAGGTCGGGACCCAGGAGCGAGGTCGGATGGAGTGAGGTCGGGACCCAGGAGCGAGGTCGGATGTAGTGAGGTCGCGACCCAAATGCGAGGTCGGATGGAGTGAGGTCGGGTCCCAGGTGCGAGGTCGGATGGAGTGAGGTCGGGACCCAGATGCGAGGTCGGATGGAGTGACGTCGGGATCCAGGAGCGAGGTCTGATGGAGTGAGGTCGGGACCCAGGAGCGAGGTCGGATAGAGTGAGGTCGGGACCCAGGAGCGAGGTCGGATGGAGTGAGTTCGGGACCCAGGAGCGAGGTCGGATGGAGTGAGGTCGGGACCCAGGAGCGAGGTCGGATGGAGTGAGGTCGGGACCCAGGAGCGAGGTCGGATGGAGTGAGGTCGGGACCCAGATGCGAGGTCGGATGGAGTGAGGTCGGGACCCAGGAGCGAGGTCGGATGGAGTGAGGTCGGGACCCAGTTGCGAGGTCGGATGGAGTGAGGTCGGGACCCAGGAGCGAGGTCGGATAGAGTGAGGTCGGGACCCAGGAGCGAGATCGGATGGAGTGAGGTCGGGACCCAGGAGTGAGGTCGGATGGAGTGAGTTCGGGACCCAGGAGCGAGGTCGGATGGAGTGAGTTCGGGACCCAGGAGCGAGGTCGGATGGAGTGAGGTCGGGACCCAGGAGCGAGGTCGGATGGAGTGAGGTCGGGACCCAGGAGCGAGGTCGGATGGAGTGAGGTCGAGACCCAGATGCGAGGTCGGATGGAGTGAGGTCGGGACCCAGGAGCGAGGTCGGATGGAGTGAGGTCGGGACCCAGGAACGAGGTCGGATGGAGTGAGGTCGGGACCCAGGAGCGAGGTCGGATGGAGTGAGGTCGGGACCCAGGAGCGAGGTCGGATGGAGTGAGGTCGGGACCCAGATGCGAGGTCGGATGAAGTGAGGTCGGGACCCAGGAGCGAGGTCGGATGTAGTGAGGTCGTGACCCAGGAGCGAGGTCGGATGGAGTGAGTTCGGGACCCAGGAGCGAGGTCGGATGGAGTGAGGTCGGGACCCAGGAGCGAGGTCGGATGGAGTGAGGTCGGGACCCAGATGCGAGGTCGGATGGAGTGAGGTCGGGACCCAGGAGCGAGGTCGGATGGAGTGAGTTCGGGACCCAGGAGCGAGGTCGGATGGAGTGAGGTCGGGACCCAGGAGCGAGGTCGGATGGAGAGAGGTCGGGACCCAGGAGCGAGGTCGGATGTAGTGAGGTCGCGACCCAAATGCGAGGTCGGATGGAGTGAGGTCGGGTCCCAGGTGCGAGGTCGGATGGAGTGAGGTCGGGACCCAGATGCGAGGTCGGATGGAGTGACGTCGGGATCCAGGAGCGAGGTCTGATGGAGTGAGGTCGGGACCCAGGAGCGAGGTCGGATAGAGTGAGGTCGGGACCCAGGAGCGAGGTCGGATGGAGTGAGTTCGGGACCCAGGAGCGAGGTCGGATGGAGTGAGGTCGGGACCCAGGAGCGAGGTCGGATGGAGTGAGGTCGGGACCCAGGAGCGAGGTCGGATGGAGTGAGGTCGGGACCTAGATGCGAGGTCGGATGGAGTGAGGTCGGGACCCAGGAGCGAGGTCGGATGGAGTGAGGTCGGGACCCAGTTGCGAGGTCGGATGGAGTGAGGTCGGGACCCAGGAGCGAGGTCGGATAGAGTGAGGTCGGGACCCAGGAGCGAGATCGAATGGAGTGAGGTCGGGACCCAGGAGTGAGGTCGGATGGAGTGAGTTCGGGACCCAGGAGCGAGGTCGGATGGAGTGAGTTCGGGACCCAGGAGCGAGGTCGGATGGAGTGAGGTCGGGACCCAGGAGCGAGGTCGGATGGAGTGAGGTCGGGACCCAGGAGCGAGGTCGGATGGAGTGAGGTCGAGACCCAGATGCGAGGTCGGATGGAGTGAGGTCGGGACCCAGGAGCGAGGTCGGATGGAGTGAGGTCGGGACCCAGGAACGAGGTCGGATGGAGTGAGGTCGGGACCCAGGAGCGAGGTCGGATGGAGTGAGGTCGGGACCCAGGAGCGAGGTCGGATGGAGTGAGGTCGGGACCCAGATGCGAGGTCGGATGAAGTGAGGTCGGGACCCAGGAGCGAGGTCGGATGTAGTGAGGTCGGGACCCAGGAGCGAGGTCGGATGGAGTGAGTTCGGGACCCAGGAGCGAGGTCGGATGGAGTGAGGTCGGGACCCAGGAGCGAGGTCGGATGGAGTGAGGTCGGAACCCAGGAGCGAGGTCGGATGGAGTGAGGTCGGGACCCAGGAGCGAGGTCGGATGGAGTGAGGGCGGGACCCAGGAGCGAGGTCGGATGGAGTGAGGTCTGGACCCAGGAGCGAGGTCGGATGGAGTGAGGTCGGGACCCAGGAGCGAGGTCGGATGGAGTGAGGTCGGGACCCAGGAGCGAGGTCGGATGGAGTGAGGTCGGGACCCAGGAGCGAGGTCGGATGGAGTGAGGTCGGGACCGAGGAGCGAGGTCGGATGGAGTGAGTTCGGGACCCAGGAGCGAGGTCGGATGGAGTGAGGTCGGGACCCAGGAGCGAGGTCGGATGGAGTGAGGTCGGGACCCAGATGCGAGGGCGGATGGAGTGAGGTCGGGACCCAGATGCGAGGTCGGATGGAGTGAGGTCGGGACCCAAATGCGAGGTCGGATGGAGTGAGGTCGGGACCCAGGAGCGAGGTCGGATGGAGTGAGGTCGGGACCCAGGAGCGAGGTCGGATGGAGTGAGGTCGGGACCCAGATGCGAGGTCGGATGGAGTGAGTTCGGGACCCAGATGCGAGGTCGGATGGAGTGAGGTCGGGACCCAGGAGCGAGGCCGGATGTAGTGAGGTCGGGACCCAGATGCGAGGTCAGATGGAGTGAGGTCGGGACCCAGATGCGAGGTCGGATGGAGTGAGTTCGGGACCCAGGTGCGAGGTCGGATGGAGTGAGGTCGGGACCCAGATGCGAGGTCGGATGAAGTGAGGTCGGGACCCAGGAGCGAGGTCGGATGGAGTGAGGTCGGGACCCAGGAGCGAAGTCGGATGGAGTGAGGTCGGGACCCAGGAGCGAGGTCGGATGGAGTGAGGTCGGGACCCAGGAGCGAGGTCGGTTGGAGTGAGGTGGGGATCCAGGAGCGAGGTCGGATGGAGTGAGGTCGGGACCCAGGAGCTAGGTCGGATGGAGTGAGGTCGGGACCCAGGAGCGAGGTCGGATGGAGTGAGGTCGGGACCCAGGAGCGAGGTCGGATGAAGTGAGGTCGGGACCCAGGAGCGAGGTCGGATGGAGTGAGGTCGGGACCCAGGATCGAGGTCGGATGGAGTGAGTTCGGAACCCAGGAGCGAGGTCGGATGGAGTGAGGTCGGGACCCAAGAGCGAGGTCGGATGGAGTGAGGTCGGGACCCAGGAGCGAGGTCGGATGGAGTGAGGTCGGGACCCAGGAGCGATGTCGGATGGAGTGAGGTCGGGACCCAGATGCGACGTCGGATGGAGTGAGGTCGGGACCCAGGAGCGAGTTCGGATGGAGTGAGGTCGGGACCCAGGAGCGAGGTCGGATGGAGTGAGGTCGGGACCCAGGAACGAGGTCGGATGGAGTGAGGTCGGGACCCAGGAGCGAGGTCGGATGGAGTGAGGTCGGGACCCAGGAGCGAGGTCGGATGGAGTGAGGTCGGGACCCAGGAGCGAGGTCGGATGGAGTGAGGTCGGGACCCAGGAGCGAGGTCGGATGGAGTGAGGTCGGGACCCAGATGCGAGGGCAGATGGAGTGAGGTCGGGACCCAGGTGCGAGGGCGGATGGAGTGAGGTCGGGACCCAGGAGCGAGGTCGGATGGAGTGAGGTCGGGACCAAGGAGCGAGGTCGGATGGAGTGAGGTCGGGACCCAGGAGTGAGGTCGGATGGAGTGAGGTCGGGACCCAGGAGCGAGGTCGGATGGAGTAAGTTCGGGACCCAGGAGCGAGGTCGGATGGAGTGAGGTCGGGACCCAGATGCGAGGTCGGATGGAATGAGGTCGGGACCCAGGAGCGAGGTCGGATGGAGTGAGGTCGGGACCCAGATGCGAGTTCGGATCGAGTGAGGTCGGGACCCAGGAGCGAGGTCGGATGGAGTGAGGTCGGGACCCAGGAGCGAGGTCGGATGGAGTGTGGTCAGGACCCAGGAGCGAGGTCGGATGGAGTGAGGTCGGGACCCAGGAGCGAGGTCGGATGAATGGAGTTCAGGACCCAGGAGCGAGGTCGGATGGATTGAGGTCGGGACCCAGGAGCGAGGTCGGATGGAGTGAGGTCGGGACCCAGGAGCGAGGTCGGATGGAGTGAGGTCGGGACCCAGGAGCGAGGTCGGATGGAGTGAGGTCGGGACCCAGGAGCGAGGTCGGATGGAGTGAGGTCGGGACCCAGGAGCGAGGTCGGATGGAGTGAGGTCGGGACCCAGGAGCGAGGTCGGATGGAGTGAGTTCGGGACCCAGGAGCGAGGTCGGATGGAGTGAGGTCGGGACCCAGGAGCGAGGTCGGATGGAGTGAGGTCGGGACCCAGATGCGAGGGCGGATGGAGTGAGGTCGGGACCCAGATGCGAGGTCGGATGGAGTGAGGTCGGGACCCAAATGCGAGGTCGGATGGAGTGAGGTCGGGACCCAGGAGCGAGGTCGGATGGAGTGAGGTCGGGACCCAGGAGCGAGGTCGGATGGAGTGAGGTCGGGACCCAGATGCGAGGTCGGATGGAGTGAGTTCGGGACCCAGATGCGAGGTCGGATGGAGTGAGGTCGGGACCCAGGAGCGAGGCCGGATGTAGTGAGGTCGGGACCCAGATGCGAGGTCAGATGGAGTGAGGTCGGGACCCAGATGCGAGGTCGGATGGAGTGAGTTCGGGACCCAGGTGCGAGGTCGGATGGAGTGAGGTCGGGACCCAGATGCGAGGTCGGATGAAGTGAGGTCGGGACCCAGGAGCGAGGTCGGATGGAGTGAGGTCGGGACCCAGGAGCGAAGTCGGATGGAGTGAGGTCGGGACCCAGGAGCGAGGTCGGATGGAGTGAGGTCGGGACCCAGGAGCGAGGTCGGTTGGAGTGAGGTCGGGACCCAGGAGCGAGGTCGGATGGAGTGAGGTCGGGACCCAGGAGCTAGGTCGGATGGAGTGAGGTCGGGACCCAGGAGCGAGGTCGGATGGAGTGAGGTCGGGACCCAGGAGCGAGGTCGGATGAAATGAGGTCGGGACCCAGGAGCGAGGTCGGATGGAGTGAGGTCGGGACCCAGGATCGAGGTCGGATGGAGTGAGTTCGGAACCCAGGAGCGAGGTCGGATGGAGTGAGGTCGGGACCCAAGAGCGAGGTCGGATGGAGTGAGGTCGGGACCCAGGAGCGAGGTCGGATGGAGTGAGGTCGGGACCCAGGAGCGAGGTCGGATGGAGTGAGGTCGGGACCCAGATGCGACGTCGGATGGAGTGAGGTCGGGACCCAGGAGCGAGTTCGGATGGAGTGAGGTCGGGACCCAGGAGCGAGGTCGGATGGAGTGAGGTCGGGACCCAGGAACGAGGTCGGATGGAGTGAGGTCGGGACCCAGGAGCGAGGTCGGATGGAGTGAGGTCGGGACCCAGGAGCGAGGTCGGATGGAGTGAGGTCGGGACCCAGGAGCGAGGTCGGATGGAGTGAGGTCGGGACCCAGGAGCGAGGTCGGATGGAGTGAGGTCGGGACCCAGATGCGAGGGCAGATGGAGTGAGGTCGGGACCCAGGTGCGAGGGCGGATGGAGTGAGGTCGGGACCCAGGAGCGAGGTCGGATGGAGTGAGGTCGGGACCAAGGAGCGAGGTCGGATGGAGTGAGGTCGGGACCCAGGAGTGAGGTCGGATGGAGTGAGGTCGGGACCCAGGAGCGAGGTCGGATGGAGTAAGTTCGGGACCCAGGAGCGAGGTCGGATGGAGTGATGTCGGGACCCAGATGCGAGGTCGGATGGAATGAGGTCGGGACCCAGGAGCGAGGTCGGATGGAGTGAGGTCGGGACCCAGATGCGAGTTCGGATGGAGTGAGGTCGGGACCCAGGAGCGAGGTCGGATGGAGTGAGGTCGGGACCCAGGAGCGAGGTCGGATGGAGTGTGGTCAGGACCCAGGATCGAGGTCGGATGGAGTGAGGTCGGGACCCAGGAGCGAGGTCGGATGAATGGAGTTCAGGACCCAGGAGCGAGGTCGGATGGATTGAGGTCGGGACCCAGGAGCGAGGTCGGATGGAGTGAGGTCGGGACCCAGGAGCGAGGTCGGATGGAGTGAGGTCGGGACCCAGGAGCGAGGTCGGATGGAGTGAGGTCGGGACCCAGGAGCGAGGTCGGATGGAGTGAGGTCTGGACCCAGGAGCGAGGTCGGATGGAGTGAGGTCGGTACCCAGGAGCGAGGTCGGATGGAGTGACGTCGGGACCCAGGAGCGAGGTCGGATGGAGTGAGCTCGGGACCCAGGAGCGAGGTCAGATGGAGTGAGGTCGGGACCCAGGAGCGAGGTCGGATGGAGTGAGTTCGGGACCCAGGAGCGAGGTCGGATGGAGTGAGGTCGGGACCCATATGCGAGGTCGGATGGAGTGAGGCCGGGACCCAGATGCGAGGGCGGATGGGGTGAGGTCGGGACCCAGATGCGAGGTCGGATGGAGTGAGGTCGGGACCCAGATGCGAGGTCGGATGGAGTGAGGTCGGGAACCAGGACCGAGGCCGGATGGAGTGAGGTCGGGACCCAGGAGCGAGGTCGGATGGAGTGAGGTCGGGACCCAAGAGCTAGGTCGGATGGAGTGAGGTCGGGACCCAGGAGCGAGGTCGGATGGAGTGAGGTCGGGACCCAGGAGCGAGGTCGGATGGAGTGAGGTCGGGACCCAGGAGCGAGGTCGGATGGAGTGAGGTCGGGACCCAGGAGCGAGGTCGGATGGAGTGAGGTCGGGACCCAGGAGTGAGGTCGGATGTAGTGAGGTCGGGACCCAAATGCGAGGTCGGATGGAGTGAGGTCGGGACCCAGATGCGAGGTCGGATGGAGTGAGGTCGGGACCCAGATGCGAGGTCGGATGGAGTGAGCTCCGGACCCAGGAGCGAGGCCGGATGTAGTGAGGTCGGGACCCAGGTGCGAGGTCGGATGGAGTGAGGTCGGGACCCAGGAGCGAGGTCGGATGGAGTGAGGTCGGGACCCAGGAGCGAGGTCGGATGGAGTGAGGTCGGGACCCAGGAGCGAGGTCGGATGGAGTGAGGTCGGGACCCATGAGCGAGGTCGGATGGAGTGAGGTCGGGACCCAGGAGCGAGGTCGGATGGAGTGAGGTCGGGACCCAGATGCGAGGTCGGATGGAGTGAGGTCGGGACCCAGGAGCGAGGTCGGATGGAGTGAGGTCGGGACCCAGGAGCGAGGTCGGATGGAGTGAGGTCGGGACCCAGGAGCGAGGTCGGATGGAGTGAGGTCGGGACCCAGGAGCGAGGTCGGATGGAGTGAGGTCGGGACCCAGGAGCGAGGTCGGATGGAGTGCGGTCGGGACCCAGGAGCGAGGTCGGATGGAGTGAGGTCGGGACCCAGCAGCGAGGTCGGATGGAGTGAGGTCGGGACCCAGATGCGAGGGCAGATGGAGTGAGGTCGGGACCCAGGTGCGAGGGCGGATGGAGTGAGGTCGGGACCCAGATGCGAGGTCGGATGGAGTGAGGTCGGGACCCAGGAGCGAGGTCGGATGGAGTGAGGTCGGGACCCAGATGCGAGGTCGGATGGAGTGAGGTCGCGACCCAGGAGCGAGGTCGGATGGAGTGAGGTCGGGACCCAGGAGCGAGGTCGGATGGAGTGAGGTCGGGACCCAGGAGCGAGGTCGGATGGAGTGAGGTCGGGACCCAGGAGCGAGGTCGGATGGAGTGAGGTCGGAACCCAGGAGCGAGGTCGGATGGAGTGAGGTCGGGACCCAGGAGCGAGGTCGGATGGAGTGAGGTCGGGACCCAGATGCGAGGTCGGATGGAGTGAGGTCGGGACCCAGGAGCGAGGTCGGATGGAGTGAGGTCGGGACCCAGATGCGAGGTCGGATGGAGTGAGGTCGCGTCCCAGGAGCGAGGTCGGATGGAGTGAGGTCGGGACCCAGATGCGAGGTCGGATGGAGTGAGGTCGGGACCCAGAAGCGAGGTCGGATGGACTGAGGTCGGGACCCAGGAGCGAGGTCGGATGGAGTGAGGTCGGGACCCAGGAGCGAGGTCGGATGGAGTGAGGTCGGGACCCAGGAGCGAGGTCGGATGGAGTGAGGTCGGGACCCAGGAGGGAGGTCGGATGGAGTGAGGTCGGGACCCAGGAGCGAGGTCGGATGGAGTGAGTTCGGGACCCAGGAGCGAGGTCGGATGGAGTGAGGTCGGGACCCAGGAGCGAGGTCGGATGGAGTGAGGTCGGGACCCAGGAGCGAAGTCGGATGGAGTGAGGTCGGGACCCAGGAGCGAGGTCGGATGGAGTGAGGTCGGGACCCAGGAGCGAGGTCGGATGGAGTGAAGTTGGGACCCAGGAGCGAGGTCGGATGGAGACAGGTCGGGACCCAGGCGCGAGGTCGGATGGCGTGAGTTCTGGACCCAGGAGCGAGGTCGGATGGAGTGAGGTCGGGACCCAGGAGCGAGGTCGGATGGAGTGTGGTCGGGACCCAGGAGCGAGGTCGGATGGAGTGAGGTCGGGACCCAGGAGCGAGGTCGGATGGATGGAGTTCAGGACCCAGGAGCGAAGTCGGATGGAGTGAGGTCGGGACCCAGGAGCGAGGTCGGATGGAGTGAGGTCGGGACCCAGGAGCGATGTCGGATGGAGTGAGGTCGGGACCCAGGAGCGAGGTCGGATGGAGTGAGGTCGGGACCCAGGAGCGAGGTCGGATGGAGTGAGTTCGGGACCCAGGAGCGAGGTCGGATGGAGTGAGGTCGGGACCCAGGAGCCAGGTCGGATGGAGTGAGGTCGGGACCCAGATGCGAGGGCGGATGGAGTGAGGTCGGGACCCAGATGCGAGGTCGGATGGAGTGAGGTCGGGACCCAGATGCAAGGTCGGATGGAGTGAGGTCGGGACCCAGGAGCGATGCCGGATGGAGTGAGGTCGGGACCCAGGAGCGAGGTCGGATGGAGTGAGGTCGGGACCCAGGAGCCAGGTCGGATGGAGTGAGGTCGGGACCCAGATGCGAGGGCGGATGGAGTGAGGTCGGGACCCAGATGCGAGTTCGGATGGAGTGAGGTCGGGACCCAGGAGCGAGGTCGGATGGAGTGAGGTCGGGACCCAGGAGCCAGGTCGGATGGAGTGAGGTCGGGACCCAGGAGCGAGGTCGGATGGAGTGAGGTCGGGACCCAGATGCGAGTTCGGATGGAGTGAGGTCGGGACCCAGGAGCGAGGTCGGATGGAGTGAGGTCGGGACCCAGGAGCGAGGTCGGATGGAGTGTGGTCAGGACCCAGGAGCGAGGTCGGATGGAGTGAGGTCGGGACCCAGGAGCGAGGTCGGATGAATGGAGTTCAGGACCCAGGAGCGAGGTCGGATGGATTGAGGTCGGGACCCAGGAGCGAGGTCGGATGGAGTGAGGTCGGGACCCAGGAGCGAGGTCGGATGGAGTGAGGTCGGGACCCAGGAGCGAGGTCGGATGGAGTGAGGTCGGGACCCAGGAGCGAGGTCGGATGGAGTGAGGTCTGGACCCAGGAGCGAGGTCGGATGGAGTGAGGTCGGTACCCAGGAGCGAGGTCGGATGGAGTGACGTCGGGACCCAGGAGCGAGGTCGGATGGAGTGAGCTCGGGACCCAGGAGCGAGGTCAGATGGAGTGAGGTCGGGACCCAGGAGCGAGGTCGGATGGAGTGAGTTCGGGACCCAGGAGCGAGGTCGGATGGAGTGAGGTCGGGACCCAGGAGCGAGGTCGGATGAATGGAGTTCAGGACCCAGGAGCGAGGTCGGATGGATTGAGGTCGGGACCCAGGAGCGAGGTCGGATGGAGTGAGGTCGGGACCCAGGAGCGAGGTCGGATGGAGTGAGGTCGGGACCCAGGAGCGAGGTCGGATGGAGTGAGGTCGGGACCCAGGAGCGAGGTCGGATGGAGTGAGGTCGGGACCCAGGAGCGAGGTCGGATGGAGTGAGGTCGGGACCCAGGAGCGAGGTCGGATGGAGTGAGTTCGGGACCCAGGAGCGAGGTCGGATGGAGTGAGGTCGGGACCCAGGAGCGAGGTCGGATGGAGTGAGGTCGGGACCCAGATGCGAGGGCGGATGGAGTGAGGTCGGGACCCAGATGCGAGGTCGGATGGAGTGAGGTCGGGACCCAAATGCGAGGTCGGATGGAGTGAGGTCGGGACCCAGGAGCGAGGTCGGATGGAGTGAGGTCGGGACCCAGGAGCGAGGTCGGATGGAGTGAGGTCGGGACCCAGATGCGAGGTCGGATGGAGTGAGTTCGGGACCCAGATGCGAGGTCGGATGGAGTGAGGTCGGGACCCAGGAGCGAGGCCGGATGTAGTGAGGTCGGGACCCAGATGCGAGGTCAGATGGAGTGAGGTCGGGACCCAGATGCGAGGTCGGATGGAGTGAGTTCGGGACCCAGGTGCGAGGTCGGATGGAGTGAGGTCGGGACCCAGATGCGAGGTCGGATGAAGTGAGGTCGGGACCCAGGAGCGAGGTCGGATGGAGTGAGGTCGGGACCCAGGAGCGAAGTCGGATGGAGTGAGGTCGGGACCCAGGAGCGAGGTCGGATGGAGTGAGGTCGGGACCCAGGAGCGAGGTCGGTTGGAGTGAGGTCGGGACCCAGGAGCGAGGTCGGATGGAGTGAGGTCGGGACCCAGGAGCTAGGTCGGATGGAGTGAGGTCGGGACCCAGGAGCGAGGTCGGATGGAGTGAGGTCGGGACCCAGGAGCGAGGTCGGATGAAATGAGGTCGGGACCCAGGAGCGAGGTCGGATGGAGTGAGGTCGGGACCCAGGATCGAGGTCGGATGGAGTGAGTTCGGGACCCAGGAGCGAGGTCGGATGGAGTGAGGTCGGGACCCAAGAGCGAGGTCGGATGGAGTGAGGTCGGGACCCAGGAGCGAGGTCGGATGGAGTGAGGTCGGGACCCAGGAGCGAGGTCGGATGGAGTGAGGTCGGGACCCAGATGCGACGTCGGATGGAGTGAGGTCGGGACCCAGGAGCGAGTTCGGATGGAGTGAGGTCGGGACCCAGGAGCGAGGTCGGATGGAGTGAGGTCGGGACCCAGGAACGAGGTCGGATGGAGTGAGGTCGGGACCCAGGAGCGAGGTCGGATGGAGTGAGGTCGGGACCCAGGAGCGAGGTCGGATGGAGTGAGGTCGGGACCCAGGAGCGAGGTCGGATGGAGTGAGGTCGGGACCCAGGAGCGAGGTCGGATGGAGTGAGGTCGGGACCCAGATGCGAGGGCAGATGGAGTGAGGTCGGGACCCAGGTGCGAGGGCGGATGGAGTGAGGTCGGGACCCAGGAGCGAGGTCGGATGGAGTGAGGTCGGGACCAAGGAGCGAGGTCGGATGGAGTGAGGTCGGGACCCAGGAGTGAGGTCGGATGGAGTGAGGTCGGGACCCAGGAGCGAGGTCGGATGGAGTAAGTTCGGGACCCAGGAGCGAGGTCCGATGGAGTGAGGTCGGGACCCAGATGCGAGGTCGGATGGAATGAGGTCGGGACCCAGGAGCGAGGTCGGATGGAGTGAGGTCGGGACCCAGATGCGAGTTCGGATGGAGTGAGGTCGGGACCCAGGAGCGAGGTCGGATGGAGTGAGGTCGGGACCCAGGAGCGAGGTCGGATGGAGTGTGGTCAGGACCCAGGATCGAGGTCGGATGGAGTGAGGTCGGGACCCAGGAGCGAGGTCGGATGAATGGAGTTCAGGACCCAGGAGCGAGGTCGGATGGATTGAGGTCGGGACCCAGGAGCGAGGTCGGATGGAGTGAGGTCGGGACCCAGGAGCGAGGTCGGATGGAGTGAGGTCGGGACCCAGGAGCGAGGTCGGATGGAGTGAGGTCGGGACCCAGGAGCGAGGTCGGATGGAGTGAGGTCTGGACCCAGGAGCGAGGTCGGATGGAGTGAGGTCGGTACCCAGGAGCGAGGTCGGATGGAGTGACGTCGGGACCCAGGAGCGAGGTCGGATGGAGTGAGCTCGGGACCCAGGAGCGAGGTCAGATGGAGTGAGGTCGGGACCCAGGAGCGAGGTCGGATGGAGTGAGTTCGGGACCCAGGAGCGAGGTCGGATGGAGTGAGGTCGGGACCCATATGCGAGGTCGGATGGAGTGAGGCCGGGACCCAGATGCGAGGGCGGATGGGGTGAGGTCGGGACCCAGATGCGAGGTCGGATGGAGTGAGGTCGGGACCCAGATGCGAGGTCGGATGGAGTGAGGTCGGGAACCAGGACCGAGGCCGGATGGAGTGAGGTCGGGACCCAGGAGCGAGGTCGGATGGAGTGAGGTCGGGACCCAAGAGCTAGGTCGGATGGAGTGAGGTCGGGACCCAGGAGCGAGGTCGGATGGAGTGAGGTCGGGACCCAGGAGCGAGGTCGGATGGAGTGAGGTCGGGACCCAGGAGCGAGGTCGGATGGAGTGAGGTCGGGACCCAGGAGCGAGGTCGGATGGAGTGAGGTCGGGACCCAGGAGTGAGGTCGGATGTAGTGAGGTCGGGACCCAAATGCGAGGTCGGATGGAGTGAGGTCGGGACCCAGATGCGAGGTCGGATGGAGTGAGGTCGGGACCCAGATGCGAGGTCGGATGGAGTGAGCTCCGGACCCAGGAGCGAGGCCGGATGTAGTGAGGTCGGGATCCAGATGCGAGGTCGGATGGAGTGAGGTCGGAACCCAGATGCGAGGTCGGATGGAGTGAGGTCGGGACCCAGGTGCGAGGTCGGATGGAGTGAGGTCGGGACCCAGGAGCGAGGTCGGATGGAGTGAGGTCGGGACCCAGGAGCGAGGTCGGATGGAGTGAGGTCGGGACCCAGGAGCGAGGTCGGATGGAGTGAGGTCGGGACCCATGAGCGAGGTCGGATGGAGTGAGGTCGGGACCCAGGAGCGAGGTCGGATGGAGTGAGGTCGGGACCCAGATGCGAGGTCGGATGGAGTGAGGTCGGGACCCAGGAGCGAGGTCGGATGGAGTGAGGTCGGGACCCAGGAGCGAGGTCGGATGGAGTGAGGTCGGGACCCAGGAGCGAGGTCGGATGGAGTGAGGTCGGGACCCAGGAGCGAGGTCGGATGGAGTGAGGTCGGGACCCAGGAGCGAGGTCGGATGGAGTGCGGTCGGGACCCAGGAGCGAGGTCGGATGGAGTGAGGTCGGGACCCAGCAGCGAGGTCGGATGGAGTGAGGTCGGGACCCAGATGCGAGGGCAGATGGAGTGAGGTCGGGACCCAGGTGCGAGGGCGGATGGAGTGAGGTCGGGACCCAGATGCGAGGTCGGATGGAGTGAGGTCGGGACCCAGGAGCGAGGTCGGATGGAGTGAGGTCGGGACCCAGATGCGAGGTCGGATGGAGTGAGGTCGCGACCCAGGAGCGAGGTCGGATGGAGTGAGGTCGGGACCCAGGAGCGAGGTCGGATGGAGTGAGGTCGGGACCCAGGAGCGAGGTCGGATGGAGTGAGGTCGGGACCCAGGAGCGAGGTCGGATGGAGTGAGGTCGGAACCCAGGAGCGAGGTCGGGACCCAGGAGCGAGGTCGGATGGAGTGAGGTCGGGACCCAGATGCGAGGTCGGATGGAGTGAGGTCGGGACCCAGGAGCGAGGTCGGATGGAGTGAGGTCGGGACCCAGATGCGAGGTCGGATGGAGTGAGGTCGCGTCCCAGGAGCGAGGTCGGATGGAGTGAGGTCGGGACCCAGATGCGAGGTCGGATGGAGTGAGGTCGGGACCCAGAAGCGAGGTCGGATGGACTGAGGTCGGGACCCAGGAGCGAGGTCGGATGGAGTGAGGTCGGGACCCAGGAGCGAGGTCGGATGGAGTGAGGTCGGGACCCAGGAGCGAGGTCGGATGGAGTGAGGTCGGGACCCAGGAGGGAGGTCGGATGGAGTGAGGTCGGGACCCAGGAGCGAGGTCGGATGGAGTGAGTTCGGGACCCAGGAGCGAGGTCGGATGGAGTGAGGTCGGGACCCAGGAGCGAGGTCGGATGGAGTGAGGTCGGGACCCAGGAGCGAAGTCGGATGGAGTGAGGTCGGGACCCAGGAGCGAGGTCGGATGGAGTGAGGTCGGGACCCAGGAGCGAGGTCGGATGGAGTGAAGTTGGGACCCAGGAGCGAGGTCGGATGGAGACAGGTCGGGACCCAGGCGCGAGGTCGGATGGCGTGAGTTCTGGACCCAGGAGCGAGGTCGGATGGAGTGAGGTCGGGACCCAGGAGCGAGGTCGGATGGAGTGTGGTCGGGACCCAGGAGCGAGGTCGGATGGAGTGAGGTCGGGACCCAGGAGCGAGGTCGGATGGATGGAGTTCAGGACCCAGGAGCGAAGTCGGATGGAGTGAGGTCGGGACCCAGGAGCGAGGTCGGATGGAGTGAGGTCGGGACCCAGGAGCGATGTCGGATGGAGTGAGGTCGGGACCCAGGAGCGAGGTCGGATGGAGTGAGGTCGGGACCCAGGAGCGAGGTCGGATGGAGTGAGTTCGGGACCCAGGAGCGAGGTCGGATGGAGTGAGGTCGGGACCCAGGAGCCAGGTCGGATGGAGTGAGGTCGGGACCCAGATGCGAGGGCGGATGGAGTGAGGTCGGGACCCAGATGCGAGGTCGGATGGAGTGAGGTCGGGACCCAGATGCAAGGTCGGATGGAGTGAGGTCGGGACCCAGGAGCGATGCCGGATGGAGTGAGGTCGGGACCCAGGAGCGAGGTCGGATGGAGTGAGGTCGGGACCCAGGAGCCAGGTCGGATGGAGTGAGGTCGGGACCCAGATGCGAGGGCGGATGGAGTGAGGTCGGGACCCAGATGCGAGTTCGGATGGAGTGAGGTCGGGACCCAGGAGCGAGGTCGGATGGAGTGAGGTCGGGACCCAGGAGCCAGGTCGGATGGAGTGAGGTCGGGACCCAGGAGCGAGGTCGGATGGAGTGAGGTCGGGACCCAGATGCGAGTTCGGATGGAGTGAGGTCGGGACCCAGGAGCGAGGTCGGATGGAGTGAGGTCGGGACCCAGGAGCGAGGTCGGATGGAGTGTGGTCAGGACCCAGGAGCGAGGTCGGATGGAGTGAGGTCGGGACCCAGGAGCGAGGTCGGATGAATGGAGTTCAGGACCCAGGAGCGAGGTCGGATGGATTGAGGTCGGGACCCAGGAGCGAGGTCGGATGGAGTGAGGTCGGGACCCAGGAGCGAGGTCGGATGGAGTGAGGTCGGGACCCAGGAGCGAGGTCGGATGGAGTGAGGTCGGGACCCAGGAGCGAGGTCGGATGGAGTGAGGTCTGGACCCAGGAGCGAGGTCGGATGGAGTGAGGTCGGTACCCAGGAGCGAGGTCGGATGGAGTGACGTCGGGACCCAGGAGCGAGGTCGGATGGAGTGAGCTCGGGACCCAGGAGCGAGGTCAGATGGAGTGAGGTCGGGACCCAGGAGCGAGGTCGGATGGAGTGAGTTCGGGACCCAGGAGCGAGGTCGGATGGAGTGAGGTCGGGACCCATATGCGAGGTCGGATGGAGTGAGGCCGGGACCCAGATGCGAGGGCGGATGGGGTGAGGTCGGGACCCAGATGCGAGGTCGGATGGAGTGAGGTCGGGACCCAGATGCGAGGTCGGATGGAGTGAGGTCGGGAACCAGGACCGAGGCCGGATGGAGTGAGGTCGGGACCCAGGAGCGAGGTCGGATGGAGTGAGGTCGGGACCCAAGAGCTAGGTCGGATGGAGTGAGGTCGGGACCCAGGAGCGAGGTCGGATGGAGTGAGGTCGGGACCCAGGAGCGAGGTCGGATGGAGTGAGGTCGGGACCCAGGAGCGAGGTCGGATGGAGTGAGGTCGGGACCCAGGAGCGAGGTCGGATGGAGTGAGGTCGGGACCCAGGAGCGAGGTCGGATGTAGTGAGGTCGGGACCCAAATGCGAGGTCGGATGGAGTGAGGTCGGGACCCAGATGCGAGGTCGGATGGAGTGAGGTCGGGACCCAGATGCGAGGTCGGATGGAGTGAGCTCCGGACCCAGGAGCGAGGCCGGATGTAGTGAGGTCGGGATCCAGATGCGAGGTCGGATGGAGTGAGGTCGGAACCCAGATGCGAGGTCGGATGGAGTGAGGTCGGGACCCAGGTGCGAGGTCGGATGGAGTGAGGTCGGGACCCAGGAGCGAGGTCGGATGGAGTGAGGTCGGGACCCAGGAGCGAGGTCGGATGGAGTGAGGTCGGGACCCAGGAGCGAGGTCGGATGGAGTGAGGTCGGGACCCATGAGCGAGGTCGGATGGAGTGAGGTCGGGACCCAGGAGCGAGGTCGGATGGAGTGAGGTCGGGACCCAGATGCGAGGTCGGATGGAGTGAGGTCGGGACCCAGGAGCGAGGTCGGATGGAGTGAGGTCGGGACCCAGGAGCGAGGTCGGATGGAGTGAGGTCGGGACCCAGGAGCGAGGTCGGATGGAGTGAGGTCGGGACCCAGGAGCGAGGTCGGATGGAGTGAGGTCGGGACCCAGGAGCGAGGTCGGATGGAGTGCGGTCGGGACCCAGGAGCGAGGTCGGATGGAGTGAGGTCGGGACCCAGCAGCGAGGTCGGATGGAGTGAGGTCGGGACCCAGATGCGAGGGCAGATGGAGTGAGGTCGGGACCCAGGTGCGAGGGCGGATGGAGTGAGGTCGGGACCCAGATGCGAGGTCGGATGGAGTGAGGTCGGGACCCAGGAGCGAGGTCGGATGGAGTGAGGTCGGGACCCAGATGCGAGGTCGGATGGAGTGAGGTCGCGACCCAGGAGCGAGGTCGGATGGAGTGAGGTCGGGACCCAGGAGCGAGGTCGGATGGAGTGAGGTCGGGACCCAGGAGCGAGGTCGGATGGAGTGAGGTCGGGACCCAGGAGCGAGGTCGGATGGAGTGAGGTCGGAACCCAGGAGCGAGGTCGGATGGAGTGAGGTCGGGACCCAGGAGCGAGGTCGGATGGAGTGAGGTCGGGACCCAGATGCGAGGTCGGATGGAGTGAGGTCGGGACCCAGGAGCGAGGTCGGATGGAGTGAGGTCGGGACCCAGATGCGAGGTCGGATGGAGTGAGGTCGCGACCCAGGAGCGAGGTCGGATGGAGTGAGGTCGGGACCCAGATGCGAGGTCGGATGGAGTGAGGTCGGGACCCAGAAGCGAGGTCGGATGGACTGAGGTCGGGACCCAGGAGCGAGGTCGGATGGAGTGAGGTCGGGACCCAGGAGCGAGGTCGGATGGAGTGAGGTCGGGACCCAGGAGCGAGGTCGGATGGAGTGAGGTCGGGACCCAGGAGGGAGGTCGGATGGAGTGAGGTCGGGACCCAGGAGCGAGGTCGGATGGAGTGAGTTCGGGACCCAGGAGCGAGGTCGGATGGAGTGAGGTCGGGACCCAGGAGCGAGGTCGGATGGAGTGAGGTCGGGACCCAGGAGCGAAGTCGGATGGAGTGAGGTCGGGACCCAGGAGCGAGGTCGGATGGAGTGAGGTCGGGACCCAGGAGCGAGGTCGGATGGAGTAAGGTTGGGACCCAGGAGCGAGGTCGGATGGAGACAGGTCGGGACCCAGGCGCGAGGTCGGATGGCGTGAGTTCTGGACCCAGGAGCGAGGTCGGATGGAGTGAGGTCGGGACCCAGGAGCGAGGTCGGATGGAGTGTGGTCGGGACCCAGGAGCGAGGTCGGATGGAGTGAGGTCGGGACCCAGGAGCGAGGTCGGATGGATGGAGTTCAGGACCCAGGAGCGAAGTCGGATGGAGTGAGGTCGGGACCCAGGAGCGAGGTCGGATGGAGTGAGGTCGGGACCCAGGAGCGATGTCGGATGGAGTGAGGTCGGGACCCAGGAGCGAGGTCGGATGGAGTGAGGTCGGGACCCAGGAGCGAGGTCGGATGGAGTGAGGTCGGGACCCAGGAGCGAGGTCGGATGGAGTGAGTTCGGGACCCAGGAGCGAGGTCGGATGGAGTGAGGTCGGGACCCAGGAGCCAGGTCGGATGGAGTGAGGTCGGGACCCAGATGCGAGGGCGGATGGAGTGAGGTCGGGACCCAGATGCGAGGTCGGATGGAGTGAGGTCGGGACCCAGATGCAAGGTCGGATGGAGTGAGGTCGGGACCCAGGAGCGATGCCGGATGGAGTGAGGTCGGGACCCAGGAGCGAGGTCGGATGGAGAGAGGTCGGGACCCAGCAGCGAGGTCGGATGGAGTGAGGTCGGGACCCAGGAGCGAGGTCGGATGGAGTGAGGTCGGGACCCAGGAGCGAGGTCGGATGGAGTGAGGTCGGGACCCAGGAGCTAGTTCGGATGGAGTGAGGTCGGGACCCAGGAGCGAGGTCGGATGGAGTGAGTTCGGGACCCAGGAGCGAGGTCGGATGGAGTGAGGTCGGGACCCAGATGCGAGGGCAGATGGAGTGAGGTCGGGACCCAGGTGCGAGGGCGGATGGAGTGAGGTCGGGACCCAGATGCGAGGTCGGATGGAGTGAGGTCGGGACCCAGGAGCGAGGTCGGATGGAGTGAGGTCGGGACCCAGATGCGAGGTCGGATGGAGTGAGGTCGCGACCCAGGAGCGAGGTCGGATGGAGTGAGGTCGGGACCCAGGAGCGAGGTCGGATGGAGTGATGTCGGGACCCAGGAGCGAGGTCGGATGGAGTGAGGTCGGAACCCAGGAGCGAGGTCGGATGGAGTGAGGTCGGGACCCAGGAGCGAGGTCGGATGGAGTGAGGTCGGGACCCAGATGCGAGGTCGGATGGAGTGAGGTCGGGACCCAGGAGCGAGGTCGGATGGAGTGAGGTCGGGACCCAGATGCGAGGTCGGATGGAGTGAGGTCGCGACCCAGGAGCGAGGTCGGATGGAGTGAGGTCGGGACCCAGATGCGAGGTCGGATGGAGTGAGGTCGGGACCCAGAAGCGAGGTCGGATGGACTGAGGTCGGGACCCAGGAGCGAGGTCGGATGGAGTGAGGTCGGGACCCAGGAGCGAGGTCGGATGGAGTGAGGTCGGGACCCAGGAGCGAGGTCGGATGGAGTGAGGTCGGGACCCAGGAGGGAGGTCGGATGGAGTGAGGTCGGGACCCAGGAGCGAGGTCGGATGGAGTGAGTTCGGGACCCAGGAGCGAGGTCGGATGGAGTGAGGTCGGGACCCAGGAGCGAGGTCGGATGGAGTGAGGTCGGGACCCAGGAGCGAAGTCGGATGGAGTGAGGTCGGGACCCAGGAGCGAGGTCGGATGGAGTGAGGTCGGGACCCAGGAGCGAGGTCGGATGGAGTGAGGTTGGGACCCAGGAGCGAGGTCGGATGGAGACAGGTCGGGACCCAGGCGCGAGGTCGGATGGCGTGAGTTCTGGACCCAGGAGCGAGGTCGGATGGAGTGAGGTCGGGACCCAGGAGCGAGGTCGGATGGAGTGTGGTCGGGACCCAGGAGCGAGGTCGGATGGAGTGAGGTCGGGACCCAGGAGCGAGGTCGGATGGATGGAGTTCAGGACCCAGGAGCGAAGTCGGATGGAGTGAGGTCGGGACCCAGGAGCGAGGTCGGATGGAGTGAGGTCGGGACCCAGGAGCGATGTCGGATGGAGTGAGGTCGGGACCCAGGAGCGAGGTCGGATGGAGTGAGGTCGGGACCCAGGAGCGAGGTCGGATGGAGTGAGGTCGGGACCCAGGAGCGAGGTCGGATGGAGTGAGTTCGGGACCCAGGAGCGAGGTCGGATGGAGTGAGGTCGGGACCCAGGAGCCAGGTCGGATGGAGTGAGGTCGGGACCCAGATGCGAGGGCGGATGGAGTGAGGTCGGGACCCAGATGCGAGGTCGGATGGAGTGAGGTCGGGACCCAGATGCAAGGTCGGATGGAGTGAGGTCGGGACCCAGGAGCGATGCCGGATGGAGTGAGGTCGGGACCCAGGAGCGAGGTCGGATGGAGAGAGGTCGGGACCCAGCAGCGAGGTCGGATGGAGTGAGGTCGGGACCCAGGAGCGAGGTCGGATGGAGTGAGGTCGGGACCCAGGAGCGAGGTCGGATGGAGTGAGGTCGGGACCCAGGAGCTAGTTCGGATGGAGTGAGGTCGGGACCCAGGAGCGAGGTCGGATGGAGTGAGTTCGGGACCCAGGAGCGAGGTCGGATGGACTGAGGTCGGGACCCAGGAGCGAGGTCGGATGGAGTGACGTCGGGACCCAGGAGCGAGGTCGGATGGAGTGAGGTCGGGACCCAGGAGCGAGGTCGGATGTAGTGAGGTCGCGACCCAAATGCGAGGTCGGATGGAGTGAGGTCGGGTCCCAGGTGCGAGGTCGGATGGAGTGAGGTCGGGACCCAGATGCGAGGTCGGATGGAGTGACGTCGGGACCCAGGAGCGAGGTCTGATGGAGTGAGGTCGGGACCCAGGAGCGAGGTCGGATGGAGTGAGGTCGGGACCCAGGAGCGAGGTCGGATGGAGTGAGTTCGGGACCCAGGAGCGAGGTCGGATGGAGTGAGGTCGGGACCCAGGAGCGAGGTCGGATGGAGTGAGGTCGGGACCCAGGAGCGAGGTCGGATGGAGTGAGGTCGGGACCCAGATGCGAGGTCGGATGGAGTGAGGTCGGGACCCAGGAGCGAGGTCGGATGGAGTGAGGTCGGGACCCAGGAGCGAGGTCGGATGGAGTGAGGTCGGGTCCCAGGAGCGAGGTCGGATGGAGTGAGGTCGGGACCCAGGAGCGAGGTCGGATGGAGTGAGGTCGGGACCCAGGAGCGAGGTCGGATGGAGTGCGGTCGGGACCCAGGAGCGAGGTCGGATGGAGTGAGGTCGGGACCCAGCAGCGAGGTCGGATGGAGTGAGGTCGGGACCCAGATGCGAGGGCAGATGGAGTGAGGTCGAGACCCAGGTGCGAGGGCGGATGGAGTGAGGTCTGGACCCAGATGCGAGGTCGGATGGAGTGAGGTCGGGACCCAGGAGCGAGGTCGGATGGAGTGAGGTCGGAACCCAGATGCGAGGTCGGATGGAGTGAGGTCGCGACCCAGGAGCGAGGTCGGATGGAGTGAGGTCGGGACCCAGGAGCGAGGTCGGATGGAGTGAGGTCGGGACCCAGGAGCGAGGTCGGACGGAGTGAGGTCGGGACCCAGGAGCTAGTTCGGATGGAGTGAGGTCGGGACCCAGGAGCGAGGTCGGATGGAGTGAGTTCGGGACCCAGGAGCGAGGTCGGATGGACTGAGGTCGGGACCCAGGAGCGAGGTCGGATGGAGTGACGTCGGGACCCAGGAGCGAGGTCGGATGGAGTGAGGTCGGGACCCAGGAGCGAGGTCGGATGTAGTGAGGTCGGGACCCAGGAGCGAGGTCTGATGGAGTGAGTTCGGGACCCAGGAGCGAGGTCGGATGGCGTGAGTTCGGGACCCAGGAGCGAGGTCGGATGGAGTGGGGTCGGGACCCAGGAGCGAGGTCGGATGGAGTGAGGTCGGGACCCAGATGCGAGGTCGGATGGAGTGAGGTCGGGACCCAGGAGCGAGGTCGGATGGAGTGAGGTCGGGACCCAGGAGCGAGGTCGGATGGAGTGAGGTCGGGACCCAGGAGCGAGGTCGGATGGAGTGAGGTCGGGACCCAGATGCGAGGTCGGATGAAGTGAGGTCGGGACCCAGGAGCGAGGTCGGATGAAGTGAGTTCGGGACCCAGGAGCGAGGTCGGATGGAGTGAGGTCGGGACCCAGGAGCGAGGTCGGATGGAGTGAGGTCGGAACCCAGGAGCGAGGTCGGATGGAGTGAGGTCGGAACCCAGGAGCGAGGTCGGATGGAGTGAGGTCAGGACCCAGGAGCGAGGTCGGACGGAGTGAGGTCGGGACCCAGGAGCTAGTTCGGATGGAGTGAGGTCGGGACCCAGGAGCGAGGTCGGATGGAGTGAGTTCGGGACCCAGGAGCGAGGTCGGATGGACTGAGGTCGGGACCCAGGAGCGAGGTCGGATGGAGTGACGTCGGGACCCAGGAGCGAGGTCGGATGGAGTGAGGTCGGGACCCAGGAGCGAGGTCGGATGTAGTGAGGTCGGGACCCAGGAGCGAGGTCTGATGGAGTGAGTTCGGGACCCAGGAGCGAGGTCGGATGGAGTGAGTTCGGGACCCAGGAGCGAGGTCGGATGGAGTGGGGTCGGGACCCAGGAGCGAGGTCGGATAGAGTGAGGTCGGGACCCAGGAGCGAGGTCGGATGGAGTGAGTTCGGGACCCAGGAGCGAGGTCGGATGGAGTGAGGTCGGGACCCAGGAGCGAGGTCGGATGGAGTGAGGTCGGGACCCAGGAGCGAAGTCGGATGGAGTGAGGTCGGGACCCAGGAGCGAGGTCGGATAGAGTGAGGTCGGGACCCAGGAGCGAGGTCGGATGGAGTGAGGTTGGGACCCAGGAGCGAGGTCGGATGGAGACAGGTCGGGACCCAGGCGCGAGGTCGGATGGCGTGAGTTCTGGACCCAGGAGCGAGGTCGGATGGAGTGAGGTCGGGACCCAGGAGCGAGGTCGGATGGAGTGTGGTCGGGACCCAGGAGCGAGGTCGGATGGAGTGAGGTCGGGACCCAGGAGCGAGGTCGGATGGATGGAGTTCAGGACCCAGGAGCGAAGTCGGATGGAGTGAGGTCGGGACCCAGGAGCGAGGTCGGATGGAGTGAGGTCGGGACCCAGGAGCGATGTCGGATGGAGTGAGGTCGGGACCCAGGAGCGAGGTCGGATGGAGTGAGGTCGGGACCCAGGAGCGAGGTCGGATGGAGTGAGGTCGGGACCCAGGAGCGAGGTCGGATGGAGTGAGTTCGGGACCCAGGAGCGAGGTCGGATGGAGTGAGGTCGGGACCCAGGAGCCAGGTCGGATGGAGTGAGGTCGGGACCCAGATGCGAGGGCGGATGGAGTGAGGTCGGGACCCAGATGCGAGGTCGGATGGAGTGAGGTCGGGACCCAGATGCAAGGTCGGATGGAGTGAGGTCGGGACCCAGGAGCGATGCCGGATGGAGTGAGGTCGGGACCCAGGAGCGAGGTCGGATGGAGAGAGGTCGGGACCCAGCAGCGAGGTCGGATGGAGTGAGGTCGGGACCCAGGAGCGAGGTCGGATGGAGTGAGGTCGGGACCCAGGAGCGAGGTCGGATGGAGTGAGGTCGGGACCCAGGAGCTAGTTCGGATGGAGTGAGGTCGGGACCCAGGAGCGAGGTCGGATGGAGTGAGTTCGGGACCCAGGAGCGAGGTCGGATGGACTGAGGTCGGGACCCAGGAGCGAGGTCGGATGGAGTGACGTCGGGACCCAGGAGCGAGGTCGGATGGAGTGAGGTCGGGACCCAGGAGCGAGGTCGGATGTAGTGAGGTCGCGACCCAAATGCGAGGTCGGATGGAGTGAGGTCGGGTCCCAGGTGCGAGGTCGGATGGAGTGAGGTCGGGACCCAGATGCGAGGTCGGATGGAGTGACGTCGGGACCCAGGAGCGAGGTCTGATGGAGTGAGGTCGGGACCCAGGAGCGAGGTCGGATGGAGTGAGGTCGGGACCCAGGAGCGAGGTCGGATGGAGTGAGTTCGGGACCCAGGAGCGAGGTCGGATGGAGTGAGGTCGGGACCCAGGAGCGAGGTCGGATGGAGTGAGGTCGGGACCCAGGAGCGAGGTCGGATGGAGTGAGGTCGGGACCCAGATGCGAGGTCGGATGGAGTGAGGTCGGGACCCAGGAGCGAGGTCGGATGGAGTGAGGTCGGGACCCAGGAGCGAGGTCGGATGGAGTGAGGTCGGGACCCAGGAGCGAGGTCGGATGGAGTGAGGTCGGGACCCAGGAGCGAGGTCGGATGGAGTGAGGTCGGGACCCAGGAGCGAGGTCGGATGGAGTGCGGTCGGGACCCAGGAGCGAGGTCGGATGGAGTGAGGTCGGGACCCAGCAGCGAGGTCGGATGGAGTGAGGTCGGGACCCAGATGCGAGGGCAGATGGAGTGAGGTCGAGACCCAGGTGCGAGGGCGGATGGAGTGAGGTCTGGACCCAGATGCGAGGTCGGATGGAGTGAGGTCGGGACCCAGGAGCGAGGTCGGATGGAGTGAGGTCGGGACCCAGATGCGAGGTCGGATGGAGTGAGGTCGCGACCCAGGAGCGAGGTCGGATGGAGTGAGGTCGGGACCCAGGAGCGAGGTCGGATGGAGTGAGGTCGGGACCCAGGAGCGAGGTCGGACGGAGTGAGGTCGGGACCCAGGAGCTAGTTCGGATGGAGTGAGGTCGGGACCCAGGAGCGAGGTCGGATGGAGTGAGTTCGGGACCCAGGAGCGAGGTCGGATGGACTGAGGTCGGGACCCAGGAGCGAGGTCGGATGGAGTGACGTCGGGACCCAGGAGCGAGGTCGGATGGAGTGAGGTCGGGACCCAGGAGCGAGGTCGGATGTAGTGAGGTCGGGACCCAGGAGCGAGGTCTGATGGAGTGAGTTCGGGACCCAGGAGCGAGGTCGGATGGAGTGAGTTCGGGACCCAGGAGCGAGGTCGGATGGAGTGGGGTCGGGACCCAGGAGCGAGGTCGGATGGAGTGAGGTCGGGACCCAGATGCGAGGTCGGATGGAGTGAGGTCGGGACCCAGGAGCGAGGTCGGATGGAGTGAGGTCGGGACCCAGGAGCGAGGTCGGATGGAGTGAGGTCGGGACCCAGGAGCGAGGTCGGATGGAGTGAGGTCGGGACCCAGATGCGAGGTCGGATGAAGTGAGGTCGGGACCCAGGAGCGAGGTCGGATGAAGTGAGTTCGGGACCCAGGAGCGAGGTCGGATGGAGTGAGGTCGGGACCCAGGAGCGAGGTCGGATGGAGTGAGGTCGGAACCCAGGAGCGAGGTCGGATGGAGTGAGGTCGGAACCAAGGAGCGAGGTCGGATGGAGTGAGGTCGGGACCCAGGAGCGAGGTCGGACGGAGTGAGGTCGGGACCCAGGAGCTAGTTCGGATGGAGTGAGGTCGGGACCCAGGAGCGAGGTCGGATGGAGTGAGTTCGGGACCCAGGAGCGAGGTCGGATGGACTGAGCTCGGGACCCAGGAGCGAGGTCGGATGGAGTGACGTCGGGACCCAGGAGCGAGGTCGGATGGAGTGAGGTCGGGACCCAGGAGCGAGGTCGGATGTAGTGAGGTCGGGACCCAGGAGCGAGGTCTGATGGAGTGAGTTCGGGACCCAGGAGCGAGGTCGGATGGAGTGAGTTCGGGACCCAGGAGCGAGGTCGGATGGAGTGGGGTCGGGACCCAGGAGCGAGGTCGGATGGAGTGAGGTCGGGACCCAGATGCGAGGTCGGATGGAGTGAGGTCGGGACCCAGGAGCGAGGTCGGATGGAGTGAGGTCGGGACCCAGGAGCGAGGTCGGATGGAGTGAGGTCGGGACCCAGGAGCGAGGTCGGATGGAGTGAGGTCGGGACCCAGATGCGAGGTCGGATGAAGTGAGGTCGGGACCCAGGAGCGAGGTCGGATGAAGTGAGTTCGGGACCCAGGAGCGAGGTCGGATGGAGTGAGGTCGGGACCCAGGAGCGAGGTCGGATGGAGTGAGGTCGGAACCCAGGAGCGAGGTCGGATGGAGTGAGGTCGGAACCCAGGAGCGAGGTCGGATGGAGTGAGGTCGGGACCCAGGAGCGAGGTCGGATGGAGTGAGGTCTGGACCCAGGAGCGAGTTCGGATGGAGCGAGGTCGGGACCCAGGAGCGAGGTCGGATGGAGCGAGGTCGGGACCCAGGAGCGAGGTCGGATGGAGCGAGGTCGGGACCCAGGAGCGAGGTCGGATGGAGGGAGGTCGGGACCCAGGAGCTAGGTCGGATGGAGTGAGGTCGGGACCCAGGAGCGAGGTCGGATGGAGTGAGGTCGGGACCCAGGAGCGAGGTCGGATGGAGTGAGGTCGGGACCCAGGAGCGAGGTCGGATGGAGTGAGGTCGGGACCCAGGATCGAGGTCGGATGGAGTGAGTTCGGGACCCAGGAGCGAGGTCGGATGGAGTGAGGTCGGGACCCAAGAGCGAGGTCGGATGGAGTGAGGTCGGGACCCAGGAGCGAGGTCGGATGGAGTGAGGTCGGGACGCAGGAGCGAGGTCGGATGGAGTGAGGTCGGGACCCAGATGCGACGTCGGATGGAGTGAGGTCGGGACCCAGGAGCGAGGTCGGATGGAGTGAGGTCGGGTGCCAGGAGCGAGGTCGGATGGAGTGAGGTCGGGACCCAGGAGCGAGGTCGGATGGAGTGAGGTCGGGACCCAGGAGCGAGGTCGGATGGAGTGAGGTCGGGACCCAGGAGCGAGGTCGGATGGAGTGAGGTCGGGACCCAGGAGCGAGGTCGGATGGAGTGAGGTCGGGACCCAGGAGCGAGGTCGGATGGAGTGAGGTCGGGACCCAGATGCGAGGGCAGATGGAGTGAGGTCGGGACCCAGGTGCGAGGGCGGATGGAGTGAGGTCGGGACCCAGATGCGAGGTCGGATGGAATGAGGTCGGGACCCAGCAGCGAGGTCGGATGGAGTGAGGTCGGGACCCAGATGCGAGTTCGGATGGAGTGAGGTCGGGACCCAGGAGCGAGGTCGGATGGAGTGAGGTCGGGACCCAGGAGCGAGGTCGGATGGAGTGTGGTCAGGACCCAGGAGCGAGGTCGGATGGAGTGAGGTCGGGACCCAGGAGCGAGGTCGGATGGATGGAGTTCAGGACCCAGGAGCGAGGTCGGATGGAGTGAGGTCGGGACCCAGGAGCGAGGTCGGATGGAGTGAGGTCGGGACCCAGGAGCGAGGTCGGATGGAGTGAGGTCGGGTCCCAGGTGCGAGGTCGGATGGAGTGAGGTCGGGACCCAGATGCGAGGTCGGATGGAGTGACGTCGGGATCCAGGAGCGAGGTCTGATGGAGTGAGGTCGGGACCCAGGAGCGAGGTCGGATAGAGTGAGGTCGGGACCCAGGAGCGAGGTCGGATGGAGTGAGTTCGGGACCCAGGAGCGAGGTCGGATGGAGTGAGGTCGGGACCCAGGAGCGAGGTCGGATGGAGTGAGGTCGGGACCCAGGAGCGAGGTCGGATGGAGTGAGGTCGGGACCCAGATGCGAGGTCGGATGGAGTGAGGTCGGGAACCAGGAGCGAGGTCGGATGGAGTGAGGTCGGGACCCAGTTGCGAGGTCGGATGGAGTGAGGTCGGGACCCAGGAGCGAGGTCGGATGGAGTGAGGTCGGGACCCAGGAGCGAGATCGGATGGAGTGAGGTCGGGACCCAGGAGTGAGGTCGGATGGAGTGAGTTCGGGACCCAGGAGCGAGGTCGGATGGAGTGAGTTCGGGACCCAGGAGCGAGGTCGGATGGAGTGAGGTCGGGACCCAGGAGCGAGGTCGGATGGAGTGAGGTCGGGACCCAGGAGCGAGGTCGGATGGAGTGAGGTCGAGACCCAGATGCGAGGTCGGATGGAGTGAGGTCGGGACCCAGGAGCGAGGTCGGATGGAGTGAGGTCGGGACCCAGGAACGAGGTCGGATGGAGTGAGGTCGGGACCCAGGAGCGAGGTCGGATGGAGTGAGGTCGGGACCCAGATGCGAGGTCGGATGAAGTGAGGTCGGGACCCAGGAGCGAGGTCGGATGTAGTGAGGTCGGGACCCAGGAGCGAGGTCGGATGGAGTGAGTTCGGGACCCAGGAGCGAGGTCGGATGGAGTGAGGTCGGGACCCAGGAGCGAGGTCGGATGGAGTGAGGTCGGAACCCAGGAGCGAGGTCGGATGGAGTGAGGTCGGGACCCAGGAGCGAGGTCGGATGGAGTGAGGGCGGGACCCAGGAGCGAGGTCGGATGGAGTGAGGTCTGGACCCAGGAGCGAGGTCGGATGGAGTGAGGTCGGGACCCAGGAGCGAGGTCGGATGGAGTGAGGTCGGGACCCAGGAGCGAGGTCGGATGGAGTGAGGTCGGGACCCAGGAGCGAGGTCGGATGGAGTGAGGTCGGGACCCAGGAGCGAGGTCGGATGGAGTGAGTTCGGGACCCAGGAGCGAGGTCGGATGTAGTGAGGTCGGGACCCAGGAGCGAGGTCGGATGGAGTGAGGTCGGGACCCAGATGCGAGGGCGGATGGAGTGAGGTCGGGACCCAGATGCGAGGTCGGATGGAGTGAGGTCGGGACCCAAATGCGAGGTCGGATGGAGTGAGGTCGGGACCCAGGAGCGAGGTCGGATGGAGTGAGGTCGGGACCCAAATGCGAGGTCGGATGGAGTGAGGTCGGGACCCAGATGCGAGGTCGGATGGAGTGAGTTCGGGACCCAGATGCGAGGTCGGATGGAGTGAGGTCGGGACCCAGGAGCGAGGCCGGATGTAGTGAGGTTGGGACCCAGATGCGAGGTCAGATGGAGTGAGGTCGGGACCCAGATGCGAGGTCGGATGGAGTGAGTTCGGGACCCAGGTGCGAGGTCGGATGGAGTGAGGTCGGGACCCAGATGCGAGGTCGGATGAAGTGAGGTCGGGACCCAGGAGCGAGGTCGGATGGAGTGAGGTCGGGACCCAGGAGCGAAGTCGGATGGAGTGAGGTCGGGACCCAGGAGCGAGGTCGGATGGAGTGAGGTCGGGACCCAGGAGCGAGGTCGGTTGGAGTGAGGTCGGGACCCAGGAGCGAGGTCGGATGGAGTAAGTTCGGGACCCAGGAGCGAGGTCGGATGGAGTGAGGTCGGGACCCAGATGCGAGGTCGGATGGAATGAGGTCGGGACCCAGGAGCGAGGTCGGATGGAGTGAGGTCGGGACCCAGATGCGAGTTCGGATGGAGTGAGGTCGGGACCCAGGAGCGAGGTCGGATGGAGTGAGGTCGGGACCCAGGAGCGAGGTCGGATGGAGTGTGGTCAGGACCCAGGAGCGAGGTCGGATGGAGTGAGGTCGGGACCCAGGAGCGAGGTCGGATGAATGGAGTTCGGGACCCAGGAGCGAGGTCGGATGGAGTGAGGTCGGGACCCAGGAGCGAGGTCGGATGGAGTGAGGTCGGGACCCAGGAGCGAGGTCGGATGGAGTGAGGTCGGGACCCAGGAGCGAGGTCGGATGGAGTGAGGTCGGGACCCAGGAGCGAGGTCGGATGGAGTGAGTTCGGGACCCAGGAGCGAGGTCGGATGGAGTGAGGTCTGGACCCAGGAGCGAGGTCGGATGGAGTGAGGTCGGGACCCAGATGCGAGGGCGGATGGAGTGAGCTCGGGACCCAGATGCGAGGTCGGATGGAGTGAGGTCGGGACCCAGATGCAAGGTCGGATGGAGTGAGGTCGGGACCCAGGAGCGATGCCGGATGGAGTGAGGTCGGGACCCAGGAGCGAGGTCGGATGGAGAGAGGTCGGGACCCAGCAGCGAGGTCGGATGGAGTGAGGTCGGGACCCAGGAGCGAGGTCGGATGGAGTGAGGTCGGGACCCAGGAGCGAGGTCGGATGGAGTGAGGTCGGGACCCAGATGCGAGGTCGGATGAAGTGAGGTCGGGACCCAGGAGCGAGGTCGGATGTAGTGAGGTCGGGACCCAGGAGCGAGGTCGGATGGAGTGAGTTCGGGACCCAGGAGCGAGGTCGGATGGAGTGAGGTCGGGACCCAGGAGCGAGGTCGGATGGAGTGAGGTCGGAACCCAGGAGCGAGGTCGGATGGAGTGAGGTCGGGACCCAGGAGCGAGGTCGGATGGAGTGAGGGCGGGACCCAGGAGCGAGGTCGGATGGAGTGAGGTCTGGACCCAGGAGCGAGGTCGGATGGAGTGAGGTCGGGACCCAGGAGCGAGGTCGGATGGAGTGAGGTCGGGACCCAGGAGCGAGGTCGGATGGAGTGAGGTCGGGACCCAGGAGCGAGGTCGGATGGAGTGAGGTCGGGACCCAGGAGCGAGGTCGGATGGAGTGAGTTCGGGACCCAGGAGCGAGGTCGGATGGAGTGAGGTCGGGACCCAGGAGCGAGGTCGGATGGAGTGAGGTCGGGACCCAGATGCGAGGGCGGATGGAGTGAGGTCGGGACCCAGATGCGAGGTCGGATGGAGTGAGGTCGGGACCCAGGAGCGAGGTCGGATGGAGTGAGGTCGGGACCCAGGAGCGAGGTCGGATGGAGTGAGGTCGGGACCCAGATGCGAGGTCGGATGGAGTGAGTTCGGGACGCAGATGCGAGGTCGGATGGAGTGAGGTCGGGACCCAGGAGCGAGGCCGGATGTAGTGAGGTCGGGACCCAGATGCGAGGTCAGATGGAGTGAGGTCGGGACCCAGATGCGAGGTCGGATGGAGTGAGTTCGGGACCCAGGTGCGAGGTCGGATGGAGTGAGGTCGGGACCCAGATGCGAGGTCGGATGAAGTGAGGTCGGGACCCAGGAGCGAGGTCGGATGGAGTGAGGTCGGGACCCAGGAGCGAAGTCGGATGGAGTGAGGTCGGGACCCAGGAGCGAGGTCGGATGGAGTGAGGTCGGGAACCAGGAGCGAGGTCGGTTGGAGTGAGGTCGGGACCCAGGAGCGAGGTCGGATGGAGTAAGTTCGGGACCCAGGAGCGAGGTCGGATGGAGTGAGGTCGGGACCCAGATGCGAGGTCGGATGGAATGAGGTCGGGACCCAGGAGCGAGGTCGGATGGAGTGAGGTCGGGACCCAGATGCGAGTTCGGATGGAGTGAGGTCGGGACCCAGGAGCGAGGTCGGATGGAGTGAGGTCGGGACCCAGGAGCGAGGTCGGATGGAGTGTGGTCAGGACCCAGGAGCGAGGTCGGATGGAGTGAGGTCGGGACCCAGGAGCGAGGTCGGATGAATGGAGTTCAGGACCCAGGAGCGAGGTCGGATGGAGTGAGGTCGGGACCCAGGAGCGAGGTCGGATGGAGTGAGGTCGGGACCCAGGAGCGAGGTCGGATGGAGTGAGGTCGGGACCCAGGAGCGAGGTCGGATGGAGTGAGGTCGGGACCCAGGAGCGAGGTCGGATGGAGTGAGTTCGGGACCCAGGAGCGAGGTCGGATGGAGTGAGGTCGGGACCCAGGAGCGAGGTCGGATGGAGTGAGGTCGGGACCCAGATGCGAGGGCGGATGGAGTGAGGTCGGGACCCAGATGCGAGGTCGGATGGAGTGAGGTCGGGACCCAGATGCGAGGTCGGATGGAGTGAGGTCGGGACCCAGGAGCGATGCCGGATGGAGTGAGGTCGGGACCCAGGAGCGAGGTCGGATGGAGAGAGCTCGGGACCCAGCAGCGAGGTCGGATGGAGTGAGGTCGGGACCCAGGAGCGAGGTCGGATGGAGTGAGGTCGGGACCCAGGAGCGAGGTCGGATGGAGTGAGGTCGGGACCCAGGAGCTAGTTCGGATGGAGTGAGGTCGGGACCCAGGAGCGAGGTCGGATAGAGTGAGTTCGGGACCCAGGAGCGAGGTCGGATGGACTGAGGTCGGGACCCAGGAGCGAGGTCGGATGGAGTGACGTCGGGACCCAGGAGCGAGGTCGGATGGAGTGAGGTCGGGACCCAGGAGCGAGGTCGGATGTAGTGAGGTCGCAACCCAAATGCGAGGTCGGATGGAGTGAGGTCGGGTCCCAGGTGCGAGGTCGGATGGAGTGAGGTCGGGACCCAGATGCGAGGTCGGATGGAGTGACGTCGGGACCCAGGAGCGAGGTCTGATGGAGTGAGGTCGGGACCCAGGAGCGAGGTCGGATGGAGTGAGGTCGGGACCCAGGAGCGAGGTCGGATGGAGTGAGTTCGGGACCCAGGAGCGAGGTCGGATGGAGTGAGGTCGGGACCCAGGAGCGAGGTCGGATGGAGTGAGGTCGGGACCCAGTAGCGAGGTCGGATGGAGTGAGGTCGGGACCCAGGAGCGAGGTCGGATGGAGTGAGGTCGGGACCCAGGAGCGAGGTCGGATGGAGTGAGGTCGGGACCCAGGAGTGAGGTCGGATGGAGTGAGGTCGGGACCCAGATGCGAGGTCGGATGAAGTGAGGTCGGGACCCAGGAGCGAGGTCGGATGGAGTGAGTTCGGGACCCAGGAGCGAGGTCGGATGGAGTGAGGTCGGGACCCAGGAGCGAGGTCGGATGGAGTGAGGTCGGAACCCAGGAGCGAGGTCGGATGGAGTGAGGTCGGGACCCAGGAGCGAGGTCGGATGGAGTGAGGTCGGGACCCAGGAGCGAGGTCGGATGTAGTGAGGACGGGACCCAGGAGCGAGGTCGGATGGAGTGAGGTCGGGACCCAGGAGCGAGGTCGGATGGAGTGAGTTCGGGACCCAGGAGCGAGGTCGGATGGAGTGAAGTCGGGACCCAGGAGCGAGGTCGGATGGAGTGAGGTCGGGACCCAGATGCGAGGGCGGATGGAGTGAGGTCGGGACCCAGATGCGAGGTCGGATGGAGTGAGGTCGGGACCCACATGCGAGGTCGGATGGAGTGATGTCGGGACCCAGGAGCGAGGTCGGATGGAGTGAGGTCGGGATCCAGGAGCGAGGTCGGATGGAGTGAGGTCGGGACCCAGGAGCGAGGTCGGATGGAGTGAGATCGGGACCCAGGAGCGAGGTCGGATGGAGTGAGGTCGGGACCCAGGAGCGAGGTCGGATGGAGTGAGTTCGGGACCCAAGAGCGAGGTCGGATGGAGTGAGGTCGGGACCCAGGAGCGAGGTCGGATGGAATGAGGTCGGGACCCAGGAGCGAGGTCGGATGGAGTGAGGTCGGGACCCAGGAGCGAGGTCGGATGTAGTGAGGTCGGGACCCAAATGCGAGGTCGGATGGAGTGAGGTCGGGACCCAGATGCGAGGTCGGATGGAGTGAGTTCGGGACCCAGATGCGAGGTCGGATGGAGTGAGGTCGGGACCCAGGAGCGAGGCCGGATGTAGTGAGGTCGGGACCCAGATGCGAGGTCAGATGGAGTGAGTTCGGGACCCAGGTGCGAGGTCGGATGGAGTGAGGTCGGGACCCAGATGCGAGGTCGGATGGAGTGAGTTCGGGACCCAGGTGCGAGGTCGGATGGAGTGAGGTCGGGACCCAGATGCGAGGTCGGATGAAGTGAGGTCGGGACCCAGGAGCGAGGTCGGATGGAGTGAGGTCGGGACCCAGGAGCGAAGTCGGATGGAGTGAGGTCAGGACCCAGGAGCGAGGTCGGATGGAGTGAGATCGGGACCCAGGAGCGAGGTCGGTTGGAGTGAGGTCGGGACCCAGGAGCGAGGTCGGATGGAGTGAGGTCGGGACCCAGGAGCTAGGTCGGATGGAGTAAGGTCGGGACCCAGGAGCGAGGTCGGATGGAGTGAGGTCGGGACCCAGGAGCGAGGTCGGATGGAGTGAGGTCGGGACCCAGGAGCGAGGTCGGATGGAGTGAGGTCGGGACCAAGGATCGAGGTCGGATGGAGTGAGTTCGGAACCCAGGAGCGAGGTCGGATGGAGTGAGGTCGGGACCCAAGAGCGAGGTCGGATGGAGTGAGGTCGGGACCCAGGAGCGAGGTCGGATGGAGTGAGGTCGGGACCCAGGAGCGAGGTCGGATGGAGTGAGGTCGGGACCCAGATGCGACGTCGGATGGAGTGAGGTCGGGACCCAGGAGCGAGGTCGGATGGAGTGAGGTCGGGACCCAGGAGCGAGGTCGGATGGAGTGAGGTCGGGACCCAGGAGCGAGGTCGGATGGAGTGAGGTCGGGACCCAGATGCGACGTCGGATGGAGTGAGGTCGGGACCCAGGTGCGAGGGCGGATGGAGTGAGGTCGGGACCCAGATGCGAGGTCGGACGGAGTGAGGTCGGGACCCAGGAGCGAGTTCGGACGGAGTGAGGTCGGGACCCAGGAGCGAGGTCGGATGGAGCGAGGTCGGGACCCAGGTGCGAGGTCGGACGGAGTGAGGTCGGGACCCAGGAGCGAGGTCGGATGGAGTGAGGTCGGGACCCAGGAGCGAGGTCGGATGGAGTGAGGTCGGGACCCAGGAGCGAGGTCGGATGGAGACAGGTCGGGACCCAGGCGCGAGGTCGGATGGAGTGAGTTCAGGACCCAGGAGCGAGGTCGGATGGAGTGAGGTCGGGACCCAGGAGCGAGGTCGGATGGAGTGCGGTCAGGACCCAGGAGCGAGGTCGGATGGAGTGAGGTCGGGACCCAGGAGCGAGGTCGGATGGATGGAGGTCGGGACCCAGGAGCGAGGTCGGATGGAGTGAGGTCGGGACCCAGGAGCGTGGTCGGATGGAGTGAGGTCGGGACCCTGGAGCGAGGTCGGATGGAGTGAGGTCAGGACCCAGGAGCGAGGTCGGATGGAGTGAGGTCGGGACCCAGGAGCGAGGTCGGATGGAGTGAGGTCGGGACCCAGATGCAAGGTCGGATGGAGTGAGGTCGGGACCCAGGAGCGATGCCGGATGGAGTGAGGTCGGGACCCAGGAGCGAGGTCGGATGGAGTGAGGTCGGGACCCAGGAGCGAGGTCGGATGGAGTGAGGTCGGGACCCAGGAGCGAGGTCGGATGGAGTGAGGTCGGGACCCAGGAGCGAGGTCGGATGGAGTGAGGTCGGGACCCAGGAGCGAGGTCGGATGGAGTGAGGTCGGGACCCAGGAGCGAGGTCGGATGGAGTGAGGTCGGGACCCAGATGCGAGGGCAGATGGAGTGAGGTCGGGACCCAGGTGCGAGGGCGGATGGAGTGAGGTCGGGACCCAGATGCGAGGTCGGATGGAATGAGGTCGGGACCCAGGAGCGAGGTCGGATGGAGTGAGGTCGGGACCCAGATGCGAGTTCGGATGGAGTGAGGTCGGGACCCAGGAGCGAGGTCGGATGGAGTGAGGTCGGGACCCAGGAGCGAGGTCGGATGGAGTGAGGTCGGGACCCAGGAGCGAGGTCGGATGGAGTGAGGTCGGGACCCAGGAGCGAGGTCGGACGGAGTGAGGTCGGGACCCAGGAGCGAGGTCGGATGGAGTGAGGTCGGGACCCAGATGCGAGGTCGGATGGAGTGAGGTGGGGACCCAGGAGCGAGGCCGGATGTAGTGAGGTCGGGACCCAGATGCGAGGTCAGATGGAGTGAGGTCGGGACCCAGATGCGAGGTCGCATGGAGTGAGGTCAGGACCCAGGTGCGAGGTCGGATGGAGTGAGGTGGGGACCCAGGAGCGAGGTCGGATGGAGTGAGGTCGGGACCCAGGAGCGAGGTCGGATGGAGTGAGGTCGGGACCCAGGAGCGAGGTCGGATGGAGTGAGTTCGGGACCCAGGAGCGAGGTCGGATGGAGTGAAGTCGGGACCCAGGAGCGAGGTCGGATGGAGTGAGGTCGGGACCCAGATGCGAGGGCGGATGGAGTGAGGTCGGGACCCAGATGCGAGGTCGGATGGAGTGAGGTCGGGACCCAAATGCGAGGTCGGATGGAGTGAGGTCGGGACCCAGGAGCGAGGTCGGATGGAGTGAGGTCGGGACCCAGGAGCGAGGTCGGATGGAGTGAGGTCGGGACCCAGGAGCGAGGTCGGATGGAGTGAGGTCGGGACCCAGGAGCGAGGTCGGATGGAGTGAGGTCGGGACCCAGGAGCGAGGTCGGATGGAGTGAGTTCGGGACCCAGGAGCGAGGTCGGATGGAGTGAGGTCGGGACCCAGGAGCGAGGTCGGATGGAGTGAGGTCGGGACCCAGGAGCGAGGTCGGATGGAGTGAGGTCGGGACCCAGGAGCGAGGTCGGATGTAGTGAGGTCGGGACCCAAATGCGAGGTCGGATGGAGTGAGGTCGGGACCCAGATGCGAAGTCGGATGGAGTGAGTTCGGGACCCAGATGCGAGGTCGGATGGAGTGAGGTCGGGACCCAGGAGCGAGGCCGGATGGAGTGAGGTCGGGACCCAGATGCGAGGTCAGATGGAGTGAGGTCGGGACCCAGATGCGAGGTCGGATGGAGTGAGTTCGGGACCCAGGTGCGAGGTCGGATGGAGTGAGGTCGGGACCCAGGAGCGAGGTCGGATGAAGTGAGGTCGGAACCCAGGAGCGAGGTCGGATGGAGTGAGGTCGGGACCCAGGAGCGAAGTCGGATGGAGTGAGGTCGGGACCCAGGAGCGAGGTCGGATGGAGTGAGGTCGGGACCCAGGAGCGAGGTCGGTTGGAGTGAGGTCGGGACCCAGGAGCGAGGTCGGATGGAGTGAGGTCGGGACCCAGGAGCTAGGTCGGATGGAGTGAGGTCGGGACCCAGGAGCGAGGTCGGATGGAGTGAGGTCGGGACCCAGGAGCGAGGTCGGATGGAGTGAGGTCGGGACCCAGGAGCGAGGTCGGATGGAGTGAGGTCGGGACCCAGGATCGAGGTCGGATGGAGTGAGTTCGGAACCCAGGAGCGAGGTCGGATGGAGTGAGGTCGGGACCCAAGAGCGAGGTCGGATGGAGTGAGGTCGGGACCCAGGAGCGAGGTCGGATGGAGTGAGGTCGGGACCCAGGAGCGAGGTCGGATGGAGTGAGGTCGGGACCCAGATGCGACGTCGGATGGAGTGACGTCGGGACCCAGGAGCGAGGTCGGATGGAGTGAGGTCGGGACCCAGGAGCGAGGTCGGATGGAGTGAGTTCGGGACCCAGGAGCGAGGTCGGATGGAGTGAGTTCGGGACCCAGGAGCGAGGTCGGATGGAGTGAGGTCGGGACCCAGGAGCGAGGTCGGATGGAGTGAGGTCAGGACCCAGATGCGAGGGCGGATGGAGTGAGGTCGGGACCCAGATGCGAGGTCGGATGGAGTGAGGTCGGGACCCAGATGCAAGGTCGGATGGAGTGAGGTCGGGACCCAGGAGCGATGCCGGATGGAGTGAGGACGGGACCCAGGAGCGAGGTCAGATGGAGTGAGGTCGGGACCCAGGAACGAGGTCGGATGGAGTGAGGTCGGGACCCAGGAGCGAGGTCGGATGGAGTGAGGTCGGGACCCAGGAGCGAGGTCGGATGGAGTGAGGTCGGGACCCAGGAGCGAGGTCGGACGGAGTGAGGTCGGGACCCAGGAGCGAGGTCGGATGGAGTGAGGTCGGGACCCAGGAGCGAGGTCGGATTGAATGAGTTCGGGACCCAGGAGCGAGGTCGGATGGAGTGAGGTCGGGACCCAGGAGCGAGGTCGGATGGAGTGAGGTCGGGACTCAGTAGCGAGGTCGGATGGAGTGAGGTCGGGACCCAGATGCGAGGTCGGATGGAGTGAGGTCGGGACCCAGATGCGAGGTCGGATGGAGTGAGGTCGGGACCCAGATGCGAGGTCGGATGGAGTGAGGTTGGGACCCAGGAGCGAGGCCGGATGTAGTGAGGTCGGGACCCAGATGCGAGGTCAGATGGAGTGAGGTCGGGACCCAGATGCGAGGTCGCATGGAGTGAGGTCAGGACCCAGGTGCGACGTCGGATGGAGTGAGGTCGGGACCCTGGAGCGAGGTCGGATGGAGTGAGGTCGGGACCCAGGAGCGAGGTCGGATGGAGTGAGGTCGGGACCCAGGAGCGATGTCGGATGGAGTGAGTTCGGGACCCAGGAGCGAGGTCGGATGGAGTGAAGTCGGGACCCAGGAGCGAGGTCGGATGGAGTGAGGTCGGGACCCAGATGCGAGGGCGGATGGAGTGAGGTCGGGACCCAGATGCGAGGTCGGATGGAGTGAGGTCGGGACCCAAATGCGAGGTCGGATGGAGTGAGGTCGGGACCCAGGAGCGAGGTCGGATGGAGTGAGGTCGGGACCCAGGAGCGAGGTCGGATGGAGTGAGGTCGGGACCCAGGAGCGAGGTCGGATGGAGTGAGGTCGGGACCCAGGAGCGAGGTCGGATGGAGTGAGGTCGGGACCCAGGAGCGAGGTCGGATGGAGTGAGTTCGGGACCCAGGAGCGAGGTCGGATGGAGTGAGGTCGGGACCCAGGAGCGAGGTCGGATGGAGTGAGGTCGGGACCCAGGAGCGAGGTCGGATGGAGTGAGGTCGGGACCCAGGAGCGAGGTCGGATGTAGTGAGGTCGGGACCCAAATGCGAGGTCGGATGGAGTGAGGTCGGGACCCAGATGCGAGGTCGGATGGAGTGAGTTCGGGACCCAGATGCGAGGTCGGATGGAGTGAGGTCGGGACCCAGGAGCGAGGCCGGATGTAGTGAGGTCGGGACCCAGATACGAGGTCAGATGGAGTGAGGTCGGGACCCAGATGCGAGGTCGGATGGAGTGAGTTCGGGACCCAGGTGCGAGGTCGGATGGAGTGAGGTCGGGACCCAGATGCGAGGTCGGATGAAGTGAGGTCGGGACCCAGGAGCGAGGTCGGATGGAGTGAGGTCGGGACCCAGGAGCGAGGTCGGATGGAGTGAGGTCGGGACCCAGGAGCGAGGTCGGATGGAGTGAGGTCGGGACCCAGGAGCGAGGTCGGACGGAGTGAGGTCGGGACCCAGGAGCGAGGTCGGATGGAGTGAGGTCGGGACCCAGATGCGAGGTCGGATGGAGTGAGGTGGGGACCCAGGAGCGAGGCCGGATGTAGTGAGGTCGGGACCCAGATGCGAGGTCAGATGGAGTGAGGTCGGGACCCAGATGCGAGGTCGCATGGAGTGAGGTCAGGACCCAGGTGCGAGGTCGGATGGAGTGAGGTCGGGACCCAGGAGCGAGGTCGGATGGAGTGAGGTCGGGACCCAGGAGCGAGGTCGGATGGAGTGAGGTCGGGACCCAGGAGCGAGGTCGGATGGAGTGAGTTCGGGACCCAGGAGCGAGGTCGGATGGAGTGAAGTCGGGACCCAGGAGCGAGGTCGGATGGAGTGAGGTCGGGACCCAGATGCGAGGGCGGATGGAGTGAGGTCGGGACCCAGATGCGAGGTCGGATGGAGTGAGGTCGGGACCCAGGAGCGAGGTCGGACGGAGTGAGGTCGGGACCCAGGAGCGAGGTCGGATGGAGTGAGGTCGGGACCCAGATGCGAGGTCGGATGGAGTGAGGTGGGGACCCAGGAGCGAGGCCGGATGGAGTGAGGTCGGGACCCAGATGCGAGGTCGCATGGAGTGAGGTCAGGACCCAGGTGCGAGGTCGGATGGAGTGAGGTCGGGACCCAGGAGCGAGGTCGGATGGAGTGAGGTCGGGACCCAGGAGCGAGGTCGGATGGAGTGAGGTCGGGACCCAGGAGCGAGGTCGGATGGAGTGAGTTCGGGACCCAGGAGCGAGGTCGGATGGAGTGAAGTCGGGACCCAGGAGCGAGGTCGGATGGAGTGAGGTCGGGACCCAGATGCGAGGGCGGATGGAGTGAGGTCGGGACCCAGATGCGAGGTCGGATGGAGTGAGGTCGGGACCCAAATGCGAGGTCGGATGGAGTGAGGTCGGGACCCAGGAGCGAGGTCGGATGTAGTGAGGTCGGGACCCAAATGCGAGGTCGGATGGAGTGAGGTCGGGACCCAGATGCGAGGTCGGATGGAGTGAGTTCGGGACCCAGATGCGAGGTCGGATGGAGTGAGGTCGGGACCCAGGAGCGAGGCCGGATGTAGTGAGGTCGGGACCCAGATACGAGGTCAGATGGAGTGAGGTCGGGACCCAGATGCGAGGTCGGATGGAGTGAGTTCGGGACCCAGGTGCGAGGTCGGATGGAGTGAGGTCGGGACCCAGATGCGAGGTCGGATGAAGTGAGGTCGGGACCCAGGAGCGAGGTCGGATGGAGTGAGGTCGGGACCCAGGAGCGAGGTCGGATGGAGTGAGGTCGGGAACCAGGAGCGAGGTCGGATGGAGTGAGGTCGGGACCCAGGAGCGAGGTCGGACGGAGTGAGGTCGGGACCCAGGAGCGAGGTCGGATGGAGTGAGGTCGGGACCCAGATGCGAGGTCGGATGGAGTGAGGTGGGGACCCAGGAGCGAGGCCGGATGTAGTGAGGTCGGGACCCAGATGCGAGGTCAGATGGAGTGAGGTCGGGACCCAGATGCGAGGTCGCATGGAGTGAGGTCAGGACCCAGGTGCGAGGTCGGATGGAGTGAGGTCGGGACCCAGGAGCGAGGTCGGATGGAGTGAGGTCGGGACCCAGGAGCGAGGTCGGATGGAGTGAGGTCGGGACCCAGGAGCGAGGTCGGATGGAGTGAGTTCGGGACCCAGGAGCGAGGTCGGATGGAGTGAAGTCGGGACCCAGGAGCGAGGTCGGATGGAGTGAGGTCGGGACCCAGATGCGAGGGCGGATGGAGTGAGGTCGGGACCCAGATGCGAGGTCGGATGGAGTGAGGTCGGGACCCAGGAGCGAGGTCGGACGGAGTGAGGTCGGGACCCAGGAGCGAGGTCGGATGGAGTGAGGTCGGGACCCAGATGCGAGGTCGGATGGAGTGAGGTGGGGACCCAGGAGCGAGGCCGGATGGAGTGAGGTCGGGACCCAGATGCGAGGTCGCATGGAGTGAGGTCAGGACCCAGGTGCGAGGTCGGATGGAGTGAGGTCGGGACCCAGGAGCGAGGTCGGATGGAGTGAGGTCGGGACCCAGGAGCGAGGTCGGATGGAGTGAGGTCGGGACCCAGGAGCGAGGTCGGATGGAGTGAGTTCGGGACCCAGGAGCGAGGTCGGATGGAGTGAAGTCGGGACCCAGGAGCGAGGTCGGATGGAGTGAGGTCGGGACCCAGATGCGAGGGCGGATGGAGTGATGTCGGGACCCAGATGCGAGGTCGGATGGAGTGAGGTCGGGACCCAAATGCGAGGTCGGATGGAGTGAGGTCGGGACCCAGGAGCGAGGTCGGATGGAGTGAGGTCGGGACCCAGGAGCGAGGTCGGATGGAGTGAGGTCGGGACCCAGGAGCGAGGTCGGATGGAGTGAGGTCGGGACCCAGGAGCGAGGTCGGATGGAGTGAGGTCGGGACCCAGGAGCGAGGTCGGATGGAGTGAGTTCGGGACCCAGGAGCGAGGTCGGATGGAGTGAGGTCGGGACCCAGGAGCGAGGTCGGATGGAGTGAGGTCGGGACCCAGGAGCGAGGTCGGATGGAGTGAGGTCGGGACCCAGGAGCGAGGTCGGATGTAGTGAGGTCGGGACCCAAATGCGAGGTCGGATGGAGTCAGGTCGGGACCCAGATGCGAGGTCGGATGGAGTGAGTTCGGGACCCAGATGCGAGGTCGGATGGAGTGAGGTCGGGACCCAGGAGCGAGGCCGGATGGAGTGAGGTCGGGACCCAGATGCGAGGTCAGATGGAGTGAGGTCGGGACCCAGATGCGAGGTCGGATGGAGTGAGTTCGGGACCCAGGTGCGAGGTCGGATGGAGTGAGGTCGGGACCCAGATGCGAGGTCGGATGAAGTGAGGTCGGGACCCAGGAGCGAGGTCGGATGGAGTGAGGTCGGGACCCAGGAGCGAAGTCGGATGGAGTGAGGTCGGGACCCAGGAGCGAGGTCGGATGGAGTGAGGTCGGGACCCAGGAGCGAGGTCGGTTGGAGTGAGGTCGGGACCCAGGAGCGAGGTCGGATGGAGTGAGGTCGGGACCCAGGAGCTAGGTCGGATGGAGTGAGGTCGGGACCCAGGAGCGAGGTCGGATGGAGTGAGGTCGGGACCCAGGAGCGAGGTCGGATGGAGTGAGTTCGGGACCCAGGAGCGAGGTCGGATGGAGTGAAGTCGGGACCCAGGAGCGAGGTCGGATGGAGTGAGGTCGGGACCCAGATGCGAGGGCGGATGGAGTGAGGTCGGGACCCAAGAGCGAGGTCGGATGGAGTGAGGTCGGGACCCAGGAGCGAGGTCGGATGGAGTGAGGTCGGGACCCAGGAGCGAGGTCGGATGGAGTGAGGTCGGGACCCAGATGCGACGTCGGATGGAGTGAGGTCGGGACCCAGGAGCGAGGTCGTTTGGAGTGAGGTCGGGACCCAGGAGCGAGGTCGGATGGAGTGAGGTCGGGACCCAGGAGCGAGGTCGGATGGAGTGAGGTCGGGACCCAGGAGCGAGGTCGGATGGAGTGAGGTCGGGACCCAGATGCGACGTCGGATGGAGTGAGGTCGGGACCCAGGTGCGAGTGCGGATGGAGTGAGGTCGGGACCCAGATGCGAGGTCGGATGGAGTGCGGTCGGGACCCAGGAGCGAGGTCGGACGGAGTGAGGTCGGGACCCAGGAGCGAGGTCGGATGGAGTGAGGTCGGGACCCAGGTGCGAGGTCGGACGGAGTGAGGTCGGGACCCAGGAGCCAGGTCGGATGGAGTGAGGTCGGGACCCAGGAGCGAGGTCGGATGGAGTGAGGTCGGGACCCAGGAGCGAGGTCGGATGGAGACAGGTCGGTACCCAGGAGCGAGGTCGGATGGAGTGAGGTCGGGACCCAGGAGCGAGGTCGGATGGAGTGTGGTCAGGACCCAGGAGCGAGGTCGGATGGAGTGAGGTCGGGACCCAGGAGCGAGGTCGGATGGATGGAGGTCGGGACCCAGGAGCGAGGTCGGATGGAGTGAGGTCGGGACCCAGGAGCGAGGTCGGATGGAGTGAGGTCGGGACCCAGGAGCGAGGTCGGATGGAGTGAGGTCGGGACCCAGGAGCGAGGTCGGATGGAGTGAGTTCGGGACCCAGGAGCGAGGTCGGATGGAGTGAGGTCGGGACCCAGGAGCGAGGTCGGATGGAGTGAGGTCAGGACCCAGATGCGAGGGCGGATGGAGTGAGGTCGGGACCCAGATGCGAGGTCGGATGGAGTGAGGTCGGGACCCAGATGCAAGGTCGGATGGAGTGAGGTCGGGACCCAGGAGCGAGGTCGGATGGAGTGAGGTCGGGACCCAGGAGCGAGGTCGGATGGAGTGAGGTCGGGACCCAGGAGCGAGGTCGGATGGAGTGAGGTCGGGACCCAGGAGCGAGGTCGGAAGGAGTGAGGTCGGGACCCAGGAGCGAGGTCGGACGGAGTGAGGTCGGGACCCAGGAGCGAGGTCGGACGGAGTGAGGTCGGGACCCAGGAGCGAGGTCGGATGGAGTGAGGTCGGGACCCAGGAGCGAGGTCGGATTGAATGAGTTCGGGACCCAGGAGCGAGATCGGATGGAGTGAGGTCGGGACCCAGGAGCGAGGTCGGATGGAGTGAGGTCGGGACTCAGTAGCGAGGTCGGATGGAGTGAGGTCGGGACCCAGATGCGAGGTCGGATGGAGTGAGGTCTGGACCCAGATGCGAGGTCGGATGGAGTGAGGTCGGGACCCAGATGCGAGGTCGGATGGAGTGAGGTTGGGACCCAGGAGCGAGGCCGGATGTAGTGAGGTCGGGACCCAGATGCGAGGTCAGATGGAGTGAGGTCGGGACCCAGATGCGAGGTCGCATGGAGTGAGGTCAGGACCCAGGTGCGAGGTCGGATGGAGTGAGGTCGGGACCCAGGAGCGAGGTCGGATGGAGTGAGGTCGGGACCCAGGAGCGAGGTCGGATGGAGTGAGGTCGGGACCCAGGAGCGAGGTCGGATGGAGTGAGTTCGGGACCCAGGAGCGAGGTCGGATGGAGTGAAGTCGGGACCCAGGAGCGAGGTCGGATGGAGTGAGGTCGGGACCCAGATGCGAGGGCGGATGGAGTGAGGTCGGGACCCAGATGCGAGGTCGGATGGAGTGAGGTCGGGACCCAAATGCGAGGTCGGATGGAGTGAGGTCGGGACCCAGGAGCGAGGTCGGATGGAGTGAGGTCGGGACCCAGGAGCGAGGTCGGATGGAGTGAGGTCGGGACCCAGGAGCGAGGTCGGATGGAGTGAGGTCGGGACCCAGGAGCGAGGTCGGATGGAGTGAGGTAGGGACCCAGGAGCGAGGTCGGATGGAGTGAGTTCGGGACCCAGGAGCGAGGTCGGATGGAGTGAGGTCGGGACCCAGGAGCGAGGTCGGATGGAGTGAGGTCGGGACCCAGGAGCGAGGTCGGATGGAGTGAGGTCGGGACCCAGGAGCGAGGTCGGATGTAGTGAGGTCGGGACCCAAATGCGAGGTCGGATGGAGTGAGGTCGGGACCCAGATGCGAGGTCGGATGGAGTGAGTTCGGGACCCAGATGCGAGGTCGGTTGGAGTGAGGTCGGGACCCAGGAGCGAGGCCGGATGAAGTGAGGTCGGGACCCAGATGCGAGGTCAGATGGAGTGAGGTCGGGACCCAGATGCGAGGTCGGATGGAGTGAGTTCGGGACCCAGGTTCGAGGTCGGATGGAGTGAGGTCGGGACCCAGATGCGAGGTCGGATGGAGTGAGTTCGGGACCCAGGTTCGAGGTCGGATGGAGTGAGGTCGGGACCCAGATGCGAGGTCGGATGAAGTGAGGTCGGGACCCAGGAGCGAGGTCGGATGGAGTGAGGTCGGGACCCAGGAGCGAGGTCGGTTGGAGTGAGGTCGGGACCCAGGAGCGAGGTCGGATGGAGTGAGGTCGGGACCCAGGAGCTAGGTCGGATGGAGTGAGGTCGGGACCCAGGAGCGAGGTCGGATGGAGTGAGGTCGGGACCCAGGAGCGAGGTCGGATGGAGTGAGGTCGGGACCCAGGAGCGAGGTCGGATGGAGTGAGGTCGGGACCCAGGATCGAGGTCGGATGGAGTGAGTTCGGAACCCAGGAGCGAGGTCGGATGGAGTGAGGTCGGGACCCAAGAGCGAGGTCGGATGGAGTGAGGTCGGGACCCAGGAGCGAGGTCGGATGGAGTGAGGTCGGGACCCAGGAGCGAGGTCGGATGGAGTGAGGTCGGGACCCAGATGCGACGTCGGATGGAGTGAGGTCGGGACCCAGGAGCGAGGTCGGATGGAGTGAGGTCGGGACCCAGGAGCGAGGTCGGATGGAGTGAGGTCGGGACCCAGATGCGACGTCGGATGGAGTGAGGTCGGGACCCAGGTGCGAGGGCGGATGGACTGAGGTCGGGACCCAGATGCGAGGTCAGATGGAGTGAGGTCGGGACCCAGGAGCGAGGTCGGATGGAGTGAGGTCGGGACCCAGGAGCGAGGTCGGACGGAGTGAGGTCGGGACCCAGGAGCGAGGTCGGATGGAGTGAGGTCGGGACCCAGGAGCGAGGTCGGACGGAGTGAGGTCGGAACCCAGGAGCGAGGACGGATGGAGTGAGGTCGGGACCCAGGTGCGAGGTCGGACGGAGTGAGGTCGGGACCCAGGAGCGAGGTCGGATGGAGTGAGGTCGGGACCCAGGAGCGAGGTCGGATGGAGTGTGGTCAGGACCCAGAAGCGAGGTCGGATGGAGTGAGGTCGGGACCCAGGAGCGAGGTCGGATGGATGGAGGTCGGGACCCAGGAGCGAGGTCGGATGGAGTGAGGTCGGGACCCAGGAGCGAGGTCGGATGGAGTGAGGTCGGGACCCTGGAGCGAGGTCGGATGGAGTGAGGTCGGGACCCAGGAGCGAGGTCGGATGGAGTGAGGTCAGGACCCAGGAGCGAGGTCGGATGGAGTGAGGTTGGGACCCAGGAGCGAGGTTGGATGGAGTGAGTTCGGGACCCAGGAGCGAGGTCGGATGGAGTGAGGTCGGGACCCAGGAGCGAGGTCGGATGGAGTGAGGTCAGGACCCAGATGCGAGGGCGGATGGAGTGAGATCGGGACCCAGATGCGAGGTCGGATGGAGTGAGGTCGGGACCCAGATGCAAGGTCGGATGGAGTGAGGTCGGGACCCAGGAGCGATGCCGGATGGAGTGAGGTCGGGACCCAGGAGCGAGGTCGGATGGAGAGAGGTCGGGACCCAGCAGCGAGGTCGGATGGAGTGAGGTCGGGACCCAGGAGCGAGGTCGGATGGAGTGAGGTCGGGACCCAGGAGCGAGGTCGGATGGAGTGAGGTCGGGACCCAGGATCGAGGTCGGATGGAGTGAGTTCGGAACCCAGGAGCGAGGTCGGATGGAGTGAGGTCGGGACCCAAGAGCGAGGTCGGATGGAGTGAGGTCGGGACCCAGGAGCGAGGTCGGATGGAGTGAGGTCGGGACGCAGATGCGAGTTCGGATGGAGTGAGGTCGGGACCCAGATGCGACGTCGGATGGAGTGAGGTCGGGACCCAGGAGCGAGGTCGGATGGAGTGAGGTCGGGACCCAGGAGCGAGGTCGGATGGAGTGAGGTCGGGACCCAGGAGCGAGGTCGGATGGAGTGAGGTCGGGACCCAGGAGCGAGGTCGGACGGAGTGAGGTCGGGACCCAGGAGCGAGGTCGGAAGGAGTGAGGTCGGGACCCAGGAGCGAGGTCGGATTGAATGAGTTCGGGACCCAGGAGCGAGGTCGGATGGAGTGAGGTCGGGACCCAGGAGCGAGGTCGGATGGAGTGAGGTCGGGACTCAGTAGCGAGGTCGGATGGAGTGAGGTCGGGAGCCAGATGCGAGGTCGGATGGAGTGAAGTCGGGACCCAGGAGCGAGGTCGGATGGAGTGAGGTCGGGACCCAGGAGCGAGGTCGGATGGAGTGAGGTCGGGACCCAGGATCGAGGTCGGATGGAGTGAGTTCGGAACCCAGGAGCGAGGTCGGATGGAGTGAGGTCGGGACCCAAGAGCGAGGTCGGATGGAGTGAGGTCGGGACCCAGGAGCGAGGTCGGATGGAGTGAGGTCGGGACGCAGATGCGAGTTCGGATGGAGTGAGGTCGGGACCCAGATGCGACGTCGGATGGAGTGAGGTCGGGACCCAGGAGCGAGGTCGGATGGAGTGAGGTCGGGACCCAGGAGCGAGGTCGGATGGAGTGTGGTCGGGACCCAGGAGCGAGGTCGGATGGAGTGAGGTCGGGACCCAGGAGCGAGGTCGGATGAAGTGAGGTCGGGACCCAGGAGCGAGGTCGGATTGAATGAGTTCGGGACCCAGGAGCGAGGTCGGATGGAGTGAGGTCGGGACCCAGGAGCGAGGTCGGATGGAGTGAGGTCGGGACTCAGTAGCGAGGTCGGATGGAGTGAGGTCGGGACCCAGATGCGAGGTCGGATGGAGTGAAGTCGGGACCCAGATGCGAGGTCGGATGGAGTGAGGTCGGGACCCAGATGCGAGGTCGGATGGAGTGAGGTTGGGACCCAGGAGCGAGGCCGGATGTAGTGAGGTCGGGACCCAGATGCGAGGTCAGATGGAGTGAGGTCGGGACCCAGATGCCAGGTCGGATGCAGTGAGGTCAGGACCCAGGTGCGAGGTCGGATGGAGTGAGGTCGGGACCCAGATGCGAGGTCGGATGGAGTGAGGTCGGGACCCAGGAGCGAGGTCGGATGGACTGAGGTCGGGACCCAGGAGCGAGGTCGGATGGAGTGAGGTCGGGACCCAGGAGCGAGGTCGGATGGAATGAGGTCGGGACCCAGGAGCGTAGGCGGATGGAGTGAGGTCGGGACCCAGGAGTGAGGTCGGATGGAGTGAGGTCGGGACCCAGATGCGAGTTCGGATGGAGTGAGGTCGGGACCCAGGAGCGAGGTCAGATGGAGTGAGGTCGGGACCCAGGAGCGAGGTCGGATGGAGTAAGTTCGGGACCCAGGAGCGAGGTCGGATGGAGTGAGGTCGGGACCCAGATGCGAGGTCGGATGGAATGAGGTCGGGACCCAGGAGCGAGGTCGGATGGAGTGAGGTCGGGACCCAGATGCGAGTTCGGATGGAGTGAGGTCGGGACCCAGGAGCGAGGTCGGATGGAGTGAGGTCGGGACCCAGGAGCGAGGTCGGATGGAGTGTGGTCAGGACCCAGGAGCGAGGTCGGATGGAGTGAGGTCGGGACCCAGGAGCGAGGTCGGATGGATGGAGTTCAGGACCCAGGAGCGAGGTCGGATGGAGTGAGGTCGGGACCCAGGAGCGAGGTCGGATGGAGTGAGGTCGGGACCCAGGAGCGAGGTCGGATGGAGTGAGGTCGGGACCCAGGAGCGAGGTCGGATGGAGTGAGGTCGGGACCCAGGAGCGAGGTCGGATGGAGTGAGTTCGGGACCCAGGAGCGAGGTCGGATGGAGTGAGATCAGGACCCAGGAGCGAGGTCGGATGGAGTGAGGTCGGGACCCAGATGCGAGGGCGGATGGAGTGAGGTCGGGACTCAGATGCGAGATCGGATGGAGTGAGGTCGGGACCCAGATGCAAGGTCGGATGGAGTGAGGTCGGGACCCAGGAGCGATGCCGGATGGAGTGAGGTCGGGATCCAGGAGCGAGGTCGGATGGAGAGAGGTCGGGACCCAGCAGCGAGGTCGGATGGAGTGAGGTCGGGACCCAGGAGCGAGGCCGGATGTAGTGAGGTCGGGACCCAGATGCGAGGTCAGATGGAGTGAGGTCGGGACCCAGATGCCAGGTCGGATGGAGTGAGGTCAGGACCCAGGTGCGAGGTCGGATGGAGTGAGGTCGGGACCCAGATGCGAGGTCGGATGGAGTGAGGTCGGGACCCAGGAGCGAGGTCGGATGGACTGAGGTCGGGACCCAGGAGCGAGGTCGGATGGAGTGAGGTCGGGACCCAGGAGCGAGGTCGGATGGAGTGAGGTCGGGACCCAGGAGCGTAGTCGGATGGAGTGAGGTCGGGACCCAGGAGTGAGGTCGGATGGAGTGAGGTCGGGACCCAGGAGCGAGGTCGGATGGAGTAAGTTCGGGACCCAGGAGCGAGGTCGGATGGAGTGAGGTCGGGACCCAGATGCGAGGTCGGATGGAATGAGGTCGGGACCCAGGAGCGAGGTCGGATGGAGTGAGGTCGGGACCCAGATGCGAGTTCGGATGGAGTGAGGTCGGGACCCAGGAGCGAGGTCGGATGGAGTGAGGTCGGGACCCAGGAGCGAGGTCGGATGGAGTGTGGTCAGGACCCAGGAGCGAGGTCGGATGGAGTGAGGTCGGGACCCAGGAGCGAGGTCGGATGGATGGAGTTCAGGACCCAGGAGCGAGGTCGGATGTAGTGAGGTCGGGACCCAGGAGCGAGGTCGGATGGAGTGAGGTCGGGACCCAGGAGCGAGGTCGGATGGAGTGAGGTCGGGACCCAGGAGCGAGGTCGGATGGAGTGAGGTCGGGACCCAGGAGCGAGGTCGGATGGAGTGAGTTCGGGACCCAGGAGCGAGGTCGGATGGAGTGAGGTCAGGACCCAGGAGCGAGGTCGGATGGAGTGAGGTCGGGACCCAGATGCGAGGGCGGATGGAGTGAGGTCGGGACTCAGATGCGAGGTCGGATGGAGTGAGGTCGGGACCCAGATGCAAGGTCGGATGGAGTGAGGTCGGGACCCAGGAGCGATGCCGGATGGAGTGAGGTCGGGATCCAGGAGCGAGGTCGGATGGAGAGAGGTCGGGACCCAGCAGCGAGGTCGGATGGAGTGAGGTCGGGACCCAGGAGCGAGGTCGGATGGAGTGAGGTCGGGACCCAGGAGCGAGGTCGGATGGAGTGAGGTCGGGACCCAGGAGCGAGGTCGGACGGAGTGAGGTCGGGACACAGGAGCGAGGTCGGAAGGAGTGAGGTCGGGACCCAGGAGCGAGGTCGGATTGAATGAGTTCGGGACCCAGGAGCGAGGTCGGATGGAGTGAGGTCGGGACCCAGGAGCGAGGTCGGATGGAGTGAGGTCGGGACTCAGTAGCGAGGTCGGATGGAGTGAGGTCGGGACCCAGATGCGAGGTCGGATGGAGTGAAGTCGGGACCCAGATGCGAGGTCGGATGGAGTGAGGTCGGGACCCAGATGCGAGGTCGGATGGAGTGAGGTTGGGACCCAGGAGCGAGGCCGGATGTAGTGAGGTCGGGACCCAGATGCGAGGTCAGATGGAGTGAGGTCGGGACCCAGATGCCAGGTCGGATGGAGTGAGGTCAGGACCCAGGTGCGAGGTCGGATGGAGTGAGGTCGGGACCCAGATGCGAGGTCGGATGGAGTGAGGTCGGGACCCAGGAGCGAGGTCGGATGGACTGAGGTCGGGACCCAGGAGCGAGGTCGGATGGAGTGAGGTCGGGACCCAGGAGCGAGGTCGGATGGAGTGAGGTCGGGACCCAGGAGCGAGGTCGGATGGAGTGAGGTCGGGACCCAGGAGTGAGGTCGGGACCCAGGAGCGAGGTCGGATGGAGTAAGTTCGGGACCCAGGAGCGAGGTCGGATGGAGTGAGGTCGGGACCCAGATGCGAGGTCGGATGGAATGAGGTCGGGACCCAGGAGCGAGGTCGGATGGAGTGAGGTCGGGACCCAGATGCGAGTTCGGATGGAGTGAGGTCGGGACCCAGGAGCGAGGTCGGATGGAGTGAGGTCGGGACCCAGGAGCGAGGTCGGATGGAGTGTGGTCAGGACCCAGGAGCGAGGTCGGATGGAGTGAGGTCGGGACCCAGGAGCGAGGTCGGATGGATGGAGTTCAGGACCCAGGAGCGAGGTCGGATGGAGTGAGGTCGGGACCCAGGAGCGAGGTCGGATGAAGTGAGGTCGGGACCCAGGAGCGAGGTCGGATGGAGTGAGGTCGGGACCCAGGAGCGAGGTCGGATGGAGTGAGGTCGGGACCCAGGAGCGAGGTCGGATGGAGTGAGGTCGGGACCCAGATGCAAGGTCGGATGGAGTGAGGTCGGGACCCAGGAGCGATGCCGGATGGAGTGAGGTCGGGATCCAGGAGCGAGGTCGGATGGAGAGAGGTCGGGACCCAGCAGCGAGGTCGGATGGAGTGAGGTCGGGACCCAGGAGCGAGGTCGGATGGAGTGAGGTCGGGACCCAGGAGCGAGGTCGGATGGAGTGAGGTCGGGACCCAGGAGCGAGGTCGGACGGAGTGAGGTCGGGACCCAGGAGCGAGGTCGGAAGGAGTGAGGTCGGGACCCAGGAGCGAGGTCGGATTGAATGAGTTCGGGACCCAGGAGCGAGGTCGGATGGAGTGAGGTCGGGACCCAGGAGCGAGGTCGGATGGAGTGAGGTCGGGACTCAGTAGCGAGGTCGGATGGAGTGAGGTCGGGACCCAGATGCGAGGTCGGATGGAGTGAAGTCGGGACCCAGATGCGAGGTCGGATGGAGTGAGGTCGGGACCCAGATGCGAGGTCGGATGGAGTGAGGTTGGGACCCAGGAGCGAGGCCGGATGTAGTGAGGTCGGGACCCAGATGCGAGGTCAGATGGAGTGAGGTCGGGACCCAGATGCCAGGTCGGATGGAGTGAGGTCAGGACCCAGGTGCGAGGTCGGATGGAGTGAGGTCGGGACCCAGATGCGAGGTCGGATGGAGTGAGGTCGGGACCCAGGAGCGAGGTCGGATGGACTGAGGTCGGGACCCAGGAGCGAGGTCGGATGGAGTGAGGTCGGGACCCAGGAGCGAGGTCGGATGGAGTGAGGTCGGGACCCAGGAGCGAGGTCGGATGGAGTGAGGTCGGGACCCAGGAGTGAGGTCGGGACCCAGGAGCGAGGTCGGATGGAGTAAGTTCGGGACCCAGGAGCGAGGTCGGATGGAGTGAGGTCGGGACCCAGATGCGAGGTCGGATGGAATGAGGTCGGGACCCAGGAGCGAGGTCGGATGGAGTGAGGTCGGGACCCAGATGCGAGTTCGGATGGAGTGAGGTCGGGACCCAGGAGCGAGGTCGGATGGAGTGAGGTCGGGACCCAGGAGCGAGGTCGGATGGAGTGTGGTCAGGACCCAGGAGCGAGGTCGGATGGAGTGAGGTCGGGACCCAGGAGCGAGGTCGGATGGATGGAGTTCAGGACCCAGGAGCGAGGTCGGATGGAGTGAGGTCGGGACCCAGGAGCGAGGTCGGATGAAGTGAGGTCGGGACCCAGGAGCGAGGTCGGATGGAGTGAGGTCGGGACCCAGGAGCGAGGTCGGATGGAGTGAGGTCGGGACCCAGGAGCGAGGTCGGATGGAGTGAGTTCGGGACCCAGGAGCGAGGTCGGATGGAGTGAGGTCGGGACCCAGGAGCGAGGTCGGATGGAGTGAGGTCGGGACCCAGATGCGAGGGCGGATGGAGTGAGGTCGGGACCCAGATGCGAGGTCGGATGGAGTGAGGTCGCGACCCAGATGCGAGGTCGGATGGAGTGAGGTCGGGACCCAGGAGCGATGCCGGATGGAGTGAGGTCGGGATCCAGGAGCGAGGTCGGATGGAGAGAGGTCGGGACCCAGCAGCGAGGTCGGATGGAGTGAGGTCGGGACCCAGGAGCGAGGTCGGATGGAGTGAGGTCGGGACCCAGGAGCGAGGTCGGATGGAGTGAGGTCGGGACCCAGGAGCTAGTTCGGATCGAGTGAGGTCGGGACCCAGGAGCGAGGTCGGATGGAGTGAGTTCGGGACCCAGGAGCGAGGTCGGATGGACTGAGGTCGGGACCCAGGAGCGAGGTCGGATGGAGTGACGTCGGGACCCAGGTGCGAGGTCGGATGGAGTGAGGTCGGGACCCAGGAGCGAGGTCGGATGTAGTGAGGTCGCGACCCAAATGCGAGGTCGGATGGAGTGAGGTCGGGTCCCAGGTGCGAGGTCGGATGGAGTGAGGTCGGGACCCAGGAGCGAGGTCGGATGGAGTGAGTTCGGGACCCAGGAGCGAGGTCGGATGGAGTGAGGTCGGGACCCAGGAGCGAGGTCGGATGGAGTGAGGTCGGGACCCAGGAGCGAGGTCGGATGGAGTGAGGTCGGGACCCAGATGCGAGGTCGGATGGAGTGAGGTCGGGACCCAGGAGCGAGGTCGGATGGAGTGAGGTCGGGACCCAGTAGCGAGGTCGGATGGAGTGAGGTCGGGACCCAGGAGCGAGGTCGGATGGAGTGAGGTCGGGACCCAGGAGCGAGATCGGATGGAGTGAGGTCGGGACCCAGGAGCTAGTTCGGATGGAGTGAGTTCGGGACCCAGGAGCGAGGTCGGATGGAGTGAGTTCGGGACCCAGGAGCGAGGTCGGATGGACTGAGGTCGGGACCCAGGAGCGAGGTCGGATGGAGTGACGTCGGGACCCAGGAGCGAGGTCGGATGGAGTGAGGTCGGGACCCAGGAGCGAGGTCGGATGTAGTGAGGTCGCGACCCAAATGCGAGGTCTGATGGAGTGAGGTCGGGACCCAGGAGCGAGGTCGGATGGAGTGAGGTCGGGACCCAGGAGCGAGGTCGGATGGAGTGAGTTCGGGACCCAGGAGCGAGGTCGGATGGAGTGAGGTCGGGACCCAGGAGCGAGGTCGGATGGAGTGAGGTCGGGACCCAGGAGCGAGGTCGGATGGAGTGAGGTCGGGACCCAGATGCGAGGTCGGATGGAGTGAGGTCGGGACCCAGGAGCGAGGTCGGATGGAGTGAGGTCGGGACCCAGTAGCGAGGTCGGATGGAGTGAGGTCGGGACCCAGGAGCGAGGTCGGATGGAGTGAGGTCGGGACCCAGGAGCGAGATCGGATGGAGTGAGGTCGGGACCCAGGAGTGAGGTCGGATGGAGCGAGTTCTGGACCCAGGAGCGAGGTCGGATGGAGTGAGTTCGGGACCCAGGAGCGAGGTCGGATGGAGTGAGGTCGGGACCCAGGAGCGAGGTCGGATGGAGTGAGGTCGGGACCCAGGAGCGAGGTCGGATGGAGTGAGGTCGGGACCCAGATGCGAGGTCGGATGGAGTGAGGTCGGGACCCAGGAGCGAGGTCGGATGGAGTGAGGTCGGGACCCAGGAACGAGGTCGGATGGAGTGAGGTCGGGACCCAGGAGCGAGGTCGGATGGAGTGAGGTCGGGACCCAGGAGCGAGGTCGGATGGAGTGAGGTCGGGACCCAGATGCGAGGTCGGATGAAGTGAGGTCGGGACCCAGGAGCGAGGTCGGATGGAGTGAGTTCGGGACCCAGGAGCGAGGTCGGATGGAGTGAGGTCGGGACCCAGGAGCGAGGGCGGATGGAGTGAGGTCGGAACCCAGGAGCGAGGTCGGATGGAGTGAGGTCGGGACCCAGGAGCGAGGTCGGATGGAGTGAGGGCGGGACCCAGGAGCGAGGTCGGATGGAGTGAGGTCTGGACCCAGGAGCGAGGTCGGATGGAGTGAGGTCGGGACCCAGGAGCGAGGTCGGATGGAGTGAGGTCGGGACCCAGGAGCGAGGTCGGATGGAGTGAGGTCGGGACCCAGGAGCGAGGTCGGATGGAGTGAGGTCGGGACCCAGGAGCGAGGTCGGATGGAGTGAGTTCGGGACCCAGGAGCGAGGTCGGATGGAGTGAAGTCGGGACCCAGGAGCGAGGTCGGATGGAGTGAGGTCGGGACCCAGATGCGAGGGCGGATGGAGTGAGGTCGGGACCCAGATGCGAGGTCGGATGGAGTGAGGTCGGGACCCAAATGCGAGGTCGGATGGAGTGAGGTCGGGACCCAGGAGCGAGGTCGGATGGAGGGAGGTCGGGACCCAGGAGCGAGGTCGGATGGAGTGAGGTCGGGACCCAGGAGCTAGGTCGGATGGAGTGAGGTCGGGACCCAGGAGCGAGGTCGGATGGAGTGAGTTCGGGAACCAGGAGCGAGGTCGGATGGAGTGAGGTCGGGACCCAGGAGCGAGGTCGGATGGAGTGAGGTCGGGACCCAGGAGCGAGGTCGGATGGAGTGAGGTCGGGACCCAGGAGCGAGGTCGGATGGAGTGAGGTCGGGACCCAGGAGCGAGGTCGGATGTAGTGAGGTCGGGACCCAAATGCGAGGTCGGATGGAGTGAGGTCGGCACCCAGATGCGAGGTCGGATGGAGTGAGTTCGGGACCCAGGTGCGAGGTCGGATGGAGTGAGGTCGGGACCCAGGAGCGAGGCCGGATGTAGTGAGGTCGGGACCCAGATGCGAGGTCAGATGGAGTGAGGTCGGGACCCAGATGCGAGGTCGGATGGAGTGAGTTCGGGACCCAGGTGCGAGGTCGGATGGAGTGAGGTCGGGACCCAGATGCGAGGTCGGATGAAGTGAGGTCGGGACCCAGGAGCGAAGTCGGATGGAGTGAGGTCGGGACCCAGGAGCGAAGTCGGATGGAGTGAGGTCGGGACCCAGGAGCGAGGTCGGATGGAGTGAGGTCGGGACCCAGGAGCGAGGTCGGTTGGAGTGAGGTTGGGACCCAGGAGCGAGGTCGGATGGAGTGAGGTCGGGACCCAGGAGCTAGGTCGGATGGAGTGAGGTCGGGACCCAGGAGCGAGGTCGGATGGAGTGAGGTCGGGACCCAGGAGCGAGGTCGGATGGAGTGAGGTCGGGACCCAGGAGCGAGGTCGGATGGAGTGAGGTCGGGACCCAGATGCGAGGTCGGATGGAGTGAGTTCGGGACCCAGGTGCGAGGTCGGATGGAGTGAGGTCGGGACCCAGATGCGAGGTCGGATGAAGTGAGGTCGGGACCCAGGAGCGAAGTCGGATGGAGTGAGGTCGGGACCCAGGAGCGAAGTCGGATGGAGTGAGGTCGGGACCCAGGAGCGAGGTCGGATGGAGTGAGGTCGGGACCCAGGAGCGAGGTCGGTTGGAGTGAGGTCGGGACCCAGGAGCGAGGTCGGATGGAGTGAGGTCGGGACCCAGGAGCTAGGTCGGATGGAGTGAGGTCGGGACCCAGGAGCGAGGTCGGATGGAGTGAGGTCGGGACCCAGGAGCGAGGTCGGATGGAGTGAGGTCGGGACCCAGGAGCTAGGTCGGATGGAGTGAGGTCGGGACCCAGGATCGAGGTCGGATGGAGTGAGTTCGGAACCCAGGAGCGAGGTCGGATGGAGTGAGGTCGGGACCCTAGAGCGAGGTCGGATGGAGTGAGGTCGGGACCCAGGAGCGAGGTCGGATGGAGTGAGGTCGGGACTCAGATGCGACGTCGGATGGAGTGAGGTCGGGACCCAGGAGCGAGGTCGGATGGAGTGAGGTCGGGACCCAGGAGCGAGGTCGGATGGAGTGAGGTCGGGACCCAGGAGCGAGGTCGGATGGAGTGAGGTCGGGACCCAGGAGCGAGGTCGGATGGAGTGAGGTCGGGACCCAGATGCGACGTCGGATGGAGTGAGGTCGGGACCCAGGTGCGAGGGCGGATGGAGTGAGGTCGGGATCCAGATGCGAGGTTGAATGGAGTGAGGTCGGGACCCAGGAGCGAGGTCGGACGGAGTGAGGTCGGGACCCAGGAGCGAGGTCGGATGGAGTGAGGTCGGGACCCAGGTGCGAGGTCGGAAGGAGTGAGGTCGGGACCCAGGAGCGAGGTCGGATGGAGTGAGGTCGGGACCCAGGAGCGAGGTCGGATGGAGTGAGGTCGGGACCCAGGAGCGTGGTCGGGACCCAGGAGCGAGGTCGGATGGAGTGAGTTCGGGACCCAGGAGCGAGGTCGGATGGAGTGAGGTCGGGACCCAGGAGCGAGGTCGGATGGAGTGAGGTCGGGACCCAGGAGCGAGGTCGGATGGAGTGAGGCCGGGACCCAGGAGCGAGGTCGGATGTAGTGAGGTCGCGACCCAAATGCGAGGTCGGATGGAGTGAGGTCGGGACCCAGGAGCGAGGTCGGATGGAGTGAGGTCGGGACCCAGGAGCGATGTCGGATGGAGTGAGGTCGGGACCCAGATGCGAGGTCGGATGGAGTGAGGTCGGGACCCAGGAGCGAGGTCGGATGGAGTGAGGTCGGGACCCAGGAGCGAGGTCGGATGGAGTGAGGTCGGGACCCAGGAGCGTGGTCGGGACCCAGGAGCGAGGTCGGATGGAGTGAGGTCGGGACCCAGGAGCGAGATCGGATGGAGTGAGGTTGGGACCCAGGAGCGAGGTCGGATGGAGTGAGTTCGGGACCCAGGAGCGAGGTCGGATGGAGTGAGGTCGGGACCCAGGAGCGAGGTCGGATGGAGTGAGGTCGGAACGCAGGAGCGAGGTCGGATGGAGTGAGGTCGGGACCCAGGAGCGAGGTCGGATGGAGTGAGGTCGGGACCCAGGAGCGAGGTCGGATGGAGTGAGGTCTGGACCCAGGAGCGAGGTCGGATGGAGTGAGGTCGGTACCCAGGAGCGAGGTCGGATGGAGTGACGTCGGGACCCAGGAGCGAGGTCGGATGGAGTGAGGTCGGGACCCAGGAGCGAGGTCGGATGGAGTGAGGTCGGGACCCAGGAGCGAGGTCGGATGGAGTGAGTTCGGGACCCAGGAGCGAGGTCGGATGGAGTGAGGTCGGGATCCATATGCGAGGTCGGATGGAGTGAGGTCGGGACCCAGATGCGAGGGCGGATGGAGTGAGGTCGGGACCCAGATGCGAGGTCGGATGGAGTGAGGTCGGCATCCAGATGCGAGATCGGATGGAGTGAGGTCGGGACCCAGGACAGAGGCCGGATGGAGTGAGGTCGGGACCCAGGAGCGAGGTCGGTTGGAGTGAGGTCGGGACCCAGGAGCGAAGTCGGATGGAGTGAGGTCGGGACCCAGGAGCGAGGTCGGATGGAGTGAGGTCGGGACCCAGGAGCGAGGTCGGTTGGAGTGAGGTTGGGACCCAGGAGCGAGGTCGGATGGAGTGAGGTCGGGACCCAGGAGCTAGGTCGGATGGAGTGAGGTCGGGACCCAGGAGCGAGGTCGGATGGAGTGAGGTCGGGACCCAGGAGCGAGGTCGGATGGAGTGAGGTCGGGACCCAGGAGCGAGGTCGGATGGAGTGAGGTCGGGACCCAGATGCGAGGTCGGATGGAGTGAGTTCGGGACCCAGGTGCGAGGTCGGATGGAGTGAGGTCGGGACCCAGATGCGAGGTCGGATGAAGTGAGGTCGGGACCCAGGAGCGAAGTCGGATGGAGTGAGGTCGGGACCCAGGAGCGAAGTCGGATGGAGTGAGGTCGGGACCCAGGAGCGAGGTCGGATGGAGTGAGGTCGGGACCCAGGAGCGAGGTCGGTTGGAGTGAGGTCGGGACCCAGGAGCGAGGTCGGATGGAGTGAGGTCGGGACCCAGGAGCTAGGTCGGATGGAGTGAGGTCGGGACCCAGGAGCGAGGTCGGATGGAGTGAGGTCGGGACCCAGGAGCGAGGTCGGATGGAGTGAGGTCGGGACCCAGGAGCTAGGTCGGATGGAGTGAGGTCGGGACCCAGGATCGAGGTCGGATGGAGTGAGTTCGGAACCCAGGAGCGAGGTCGGATGGAGTGAGGTCGGGACCCTAGAGCGAGGTCGGATGGAGTGAGGTCGGGACCCAGGAGCGAGGTCGGATGGAGTGAGGTCGGGACTCAGATGCGACGTCGGATGGAGTGAGGTCGGGACCCAGGAGCGAGGTCGGATGGAGTGAGGTCGGGACCCAGGAGCGAGGTCGGATGGAGTGAGGTCGGGACCCAGGAGCGAGGTCGGATGGAGTGAGGTCGGGACCCAGGAGCGAGGTCGGATGGAGTGAGGTCGGGACCCAGATGCGACGTCGGATGGAGTGAGGTCGGGACCCAGGTGCGACGGCGGATGGAGTGAGGTCGGGATCCAGATGCGAGGTTGAATGGAGTGAGGTCGGGACCCAGGAGCGAGGTCGGACGGAGTGAGGTCGGGACCCAGGAGCGAGGTCGGATGGAGTGAGGTCGGGACCCAGGTGCGAGGTCGGAAGGAGTGAGGTCGGGACCCAGGAGCGAGGTCGGATGGAGTGAGGTCGGGACCCAGGAGCGAGGTCGGATGGAGTGAGGTCGGGACCCAGGAGCGTGGTCGGGACCCAGGAGCGAGGTCGGATGGAGTGAGTTCGGGACCCAGGAGCGAGGTCGGATGGAGTGAGGTCGGGACCCAGGAGCGAGGTCGGATGGAGTGAGGTCGGGACCCAGGAGCGAGGTCGGATGGAGTGAGGCCGGGACCCAGGAGCGAGGTCGGATGTAGTGAGGTCGCGACCCAAATGCGAGGTCGGATGGAGTGAGGTCGGGACCCAGGAGCGAGGTCGGATGGAGTGAGGTCGGGACCCAGGAGCGATGTCGGATGGAGTGAGGTCGGGACCCAGATGCGAGGTCGGATGGAGTGAGGTCGGGACCCAGGAGCGAGGTCGGATGGAGTGAGGTCGGGACCCAGGAGCGAGGTCGGATGGAGTGAGGTCGGGACCCAGGAGCGTGGTCGGGACCCAGGAGCGAGGTCGGATGGAGTGAGGTCGGGACCCAGGAGCGAGATCGGATGGAGTGAGGTTGGGACCCAGGAGCGAGGTCGGATGGAGTGAGTTCGGGACCCAGGAGCGAGGTCGGATGGAGTGAGGTCGGGACCCAGGAGCGAGGTCGGATGGAGTGAGGTCGGAACGCAGGAGCGAGGTCGGATGGAGTGAGGTCGGGACCCAGGAGCGAGGTCGGATGGAGTGAGGTCGGGACCCAGGAGCGAGGTCGGATGGAGTGAGGTCTGGACCCAGGAGCGAGGTCGGATGGAGTGAGGTCGGTACCCAGGAGCGAGGTCGGATGGAGTGACGTCGGGACCCAGGAGCGAGGTCGGATGGAGTGAGGTCGGGACCCAGGAGCGAGGTCGGATGGAGTGAGGTCGGGACCCAGGAGCGAGGTCGGATGGAGTGAGTTCGGGACCCAGGAGCGAGGTCGGATGGAGTGAGGTCGGGATCCATATGCGAGGTCGGATGGAGTGAGGTCGGGACCCAGATGCGAGGGCGGATGGAGTGAGGTCGGGACCCAGATGCGAGGTCGGATGGAGTGAGGTCGGCATCCAGATGCGAGATCGGATGGAGTGAGGTCGGGACCCAGGACAGAGGCCGGATGGAGTGAGGTCGGGACCCAGGAGCGAGGTCGGTTGGAGTGAGGTTGGGACCCAGGAGCGAGGTCGGATGGAGTGAGGTCGGGACCCAGATGCGAGGTCGGATGAAGTGAGGTCGGGACCCAGGAGCGAAGTCGGATGGAGTGAGGTCGGGACCCAGGAGCGAGGTCGGATGGAGTGAGGTCGGGACCCAGGAGCGAGGTCGGTTGGAGTGAGGTCGGGACCCAGGAGCGAGGTCGGATGGAGTGAGGTCGGGACCCAGGAGCTAGGTCGGATGGAGTGAGGTCGGGACCCAGGAGCGAGGTCGGATGGAGTGAGGTCGGGACCCAGGAGCGAGGTCGGATGGAGTGAGGTCGGGACCCAGGAGCGAGGTCGGATGGAGTGAGGTCGGGACCCAGGATCGAGGTCGGATGGAGTGAGTTCGGAACCCAGGAGCGAGGTCGGATGGAGTGAGGTCGGGACCCAAGAGCGAGGTCGGATGGAGTGAGGTCGGGACCCAGGAGCGAGGTCGGATGGAGTGAGGTCGGGACTCAGATGCGACGTCGGATGGAGTGAGGTCGGGACCCAGGAGCGAGGTCGGATGGAGTGAGGTCGGGACCCAGGAGCGAGGTCGGATGGAGTGAGGTCGGGACCCAGGAGCGAGGTCGGATGGAGTGAGGTCGGGACCCAGGAGCGAGGTCGGATGGAGTGAGGTCGGGACCCAGATGCGACGTCGGATGGAGTGAGGTCGGGACCCAGGTGCGAGGGCGGATGGAGTGAGGTCGGGATCCAGATGCGAGGTTGAATGGAGTGAGGTCGGGACCCAGGAGCGAGGTCGGACGGAGTGAGGTCGGGACCCAGGAGCGAGGTCGGATGGAGTGAGGTCGGGACCCAGGTGCGAGGTCGGACGGAGTGAGGTCGGGACCCAGGAGCGAGGTCGGATGGAGTGAGGTCGGGACCCAGGAGCGAGGTCGGATGGAGTGAGGTCGGGACCCAGGAGCGTGGTCGGGACCCAGGAGCGAGGTCGGATGGAGTGAGTTCGGGACCCAGGAGCGAGGTCGGATGGAGTGAGGTCGGGACCCAGGAGCGAGGTCGGATGGAGTGAGGTCGGGACCCAGGAGCGAGGTCGGATGGAGTGAGGCCGGGACCCAGGAGCGAGGTCGGATGTAGTGAGGTCGCGACCCAAATGCGAGGTCGGATGGAGTGAGGTCGGGACCCAGGAGCGAGGTCGGATGGAGTGAGGTCGGGACCCAGGAGCGATGTCGGATGGAGTGAGGTCGGGACCCAGATGCGAGGTCGGATGGAGTGAGGTCGGGACCCAGGAGCGAGGTCGGATGGAGTGAGGTCGGGACCCAGGAGCGAGGTCGGATGGAGTGAGGTCGGGACCCAGGAGCGTGGTCGGGACCCAGGAGCGAGGTCGGATGGAGTGAGGTCGGGACCCAGGAGCGAGATCGGATGGAGTGAGGTCGGGACCCAGGAGCGAGGTCGGATGGAGTGAGTTCGGGACCCAGGAGCGAGGTCGGATGGAGTGAGGTCGGAACGCAGGAGCGAGGTCGGATGGAGTGAGGTCGGGACCCAGGAGCGAGGTCGGATGGAGTGAGGTCGGGACCCAGGAGCGAGGTCGGATGGAGTGAGGTCTGGACCCAGGAGCGAGGTCGGATGGAGTGAGGTCGGTACCCAGGAGCGAGGTCGGATGGAGTGACGTCGGGACCCAGGAGCGAGGTCGGATGGAGTGAGGTCGGGACCCAGGAGCGAGGTCGGATGGAGTGAGGTCGGGACCCAGGAGCGAGGTCGGATGGAGTGAGTTCGGGACCCAGGAGCGAGGTCGGATGGAGTGAGGTCGGGATCCATATGCGAGGTCGGATGGAGTGAGGTCGGGACCCAGATGCGAGGGCGGATGGAGTGAGGTCGGGACCCAGATGCGAGGTCGGATGGAGTGAGGTCGGCATCCAGATGCGAGGTCGGATGGAGTGAGTTCGGGACCCAGGACCGAGGCCGGATGGAGTGAGGTCGGGACCTAGGAGCGAGGTCGGATGGAGTGAGGTCGGGACCCAAGAGCTAGGTCGGAATGAGTGAGGTCGGGACCCAGGAGCGAGGTCGGATGGAGTGAGGTCGGGACCCAGGAGCGAGGTCGGATGGAGTGAGGTCGGGACCCAGGAGCGAGGTCGGATGGAGTGAGTTCGGGAACCAGGAGCGAGGTCGGATGGAGTGAGGTCGGGACCCAGGAGCGAGGTCGGATGGAGTGAGGTCGGGACCCAGGAGCGAGGTCGGATGGAGTGAGGTCGGGACCCAGGAGCGAGGTCGGATGGAGTGAGGTCGGGACCCAGGAGCGAGGTCGGATGTAGTGAGGTCGGGACCCAAATGCGAGGTCGGATGGAGTGAGGTCGGCACCCAGATGCGAGGTCGGATGGAGTGAGTTCGGGACCCAGGTGCGAGGTCGGATGGAGTGAGGTCGGGACCCAGGAGCGAGGCCGGATGTAGTGAGGTCGGGACCCAGATGCGAGGTCAGATGGAGTGAGGTCGGGACCCAGATGCGAGGTCGGATGGAGTGAGTTCGGGACCCAGGTGCGAGGTCGGATGGAGTGAGGTCGGGACCCAGATGCGAGGTCGGATGAAGTGAGGTCGGGACCCAGGAGCGAAGTCGGATGGAGTGAGGTCGGGACCCAGGAGCGAAGTCGGATGGAGTGAGGTCGGGACCCAGGAGCGAGGTCGGATGGAGTGAGGTCGGGACCCAGGAGCGAGGTCGGTTGGAGTGAGGTCGGGACCCAGGAGCGAGGTCGGATGGAGTGAGGTCGGGACCCAGGAGCTAGGTCGGATGGAGTGAGGTCGGGACCCAGGAGCGAGGTCGGATGGAGTGAGGTCGGGACCCAGGAGCGAGGTCGGATGGAGTGAGGTCGGGACCCAGGATCGAGGTCGGATGGAGTGAGTTCGGGACCCAGATGCGAGGTCGGATGGAGTGAGTTCGGGACCCAGGTGCGAGGTCGGATGGAGTGAGGTCGGGACCCAGATGCGAGGTCGGATGAAGTGAGGTCGGGACCCAGGAGCGAAGTCGGATGGAGTGAGGTCGGGACCCAGGAGCGAAGTCGGATGGAGTGAGGTCGGGACCCAGGAGCGAGGTCGGATGGAGTGAGGTCGGGACCCAGGAGCGAGGTCGGTTGGAGTGAGGTCGGGACCCAGGAGCGAGGTCGGATGGAGTGAGGTCGGGACCCAGGAGCTAGGTCGGATGGAGTGAGGTCGGGACCCAGGAGCGAGGTCGGATGGAGTGAGGTCGGGACCCAGGAGCGAGGTCGGATGGAGTGAGGTCGGGACCCAGGAGCGAGGTCGGATGGAGTGAGGTCGGGACCCAGGATCGAGGTCGGATGGAGTGAGTTCGGAACCCAGGAACGAGGTCGGATGGAGTGAGGTCGGGACCCAAGAGCGAGGTCGGATGGAGTGAGGTCGGGACCCAGGAGCGAGGTCGGATGGAGTGAGGTCGGGACTCAGATGCGACGTCGGATGGAGTGAGGTCGGGACCCAGGAGCGAGGTCGGATGGAGTGAGGTCGGGACCCAGGAGCGAGGTCGGATGGAGTGAGGTCGGGACCCAGGAGCGAGGTCGGATGGAGTGAGGTCGGGACCCAGGAGCGAGGTCGGATGGAGTGAGGTCGGGACCCAGATGCGACGTCGGATGGAGTGAGGTCGGGACCCAGGTGCGAGGGCGGATGGAGTGAGGTCGGGATCCAGATGCGAGGTTGAATGGAGTGAGGTCGGGACCCAGGAGCGAGGTCGGACGGAGTGAGGTCGGGACCCAGGAGCGAGGTCGGATGGAGTGAGGTCGGGACCCAGGTGCGAGGTCGGACGGAGTGAGGTCGGGACCCAGGAGCGAGGTCGGATGGAGTGAGGTCGGGACCCAGGAGCGAGGTCGGATGGAGTGAGGTCGGGACCCAGGAGCGTGGTCGGGACCCAGGAGCGAGGTCGGATGGAGTGAGTTCGGGACCCAGGAGCGAGGTCGGATGGAGTGAGGTCGGGACCCAGGAGCGAGGTCGGATGGAGTGAGGTCGGGACCCAGGAGCGAGGTCGGATGGAGTGAGGCCGGGACCCAGGAGCGAGGTCGGATGTAGTGAGGTCGCGACCCAAATGCGAGGTCGGATGGAGTGAGGTCGGGACCCAGGAGCGAGGTCGGATGGAGTGAGGTCGGGACCCAGGAGCGATGTCGGATGGAGTGAGGTCGGGACCCAGATGCGAGGTCGGATGGAGTGAGGTCGGGACCCAGGAGCGAGGTCGGATGGAGTGAGGTCGGGACCCAGGAGCGAGGTCGGATGGAGTGAGGTCGGGACCCAGGAGCGTGGTCGGGACCCAGGAGCGAGGTCGGATGGAGTGAGGTCGGGACCCAGGAGCGAGATCGGATGGAGTGAGGTCGGGACCCAGGAGCGAGGTCGGATGGAGTGAGTTCGGGACCCAGGAGCAAGGTCGGATGGAGTGAGGTCGGGACCCAGGAGCGAGGTCGGATGGAGTGAGGTCGGAACGCAGGAGCGAGGTCGGATGGAGTGAGGTCGGGACCCAGGAGCGAGGTCGGATGGAGTGAGGTCGGGACCCAGGAGCGAGGTCGGATGGAGTGAGGTCTGGACCCAGGAGCGAGGTCGGATGGAGTGAGGTCGGTACCCAGGAGCGAGTTCGGATGGAGTGACGTCGGGACCCAGGAGCGAGGTCGGATGGAGTGAGGTCGGGACCCAGGAGCGAGGTCGGATGGAGTGAGGTCGGGACCCAGGAGCGAGGTCGGATGGAGTGAGTTCGGGACCCAGGAGCGAGGTCGGATGGAGTGAGGTCGGGATCCATATGCGAGGTCGGATGGAGTGAGGTCGGGACCCAGATGCGAGGGCGGATGGAGTGAGGTCGGGACCCAGATGCGAGGTCGGATGGAGTGAGGTCGGCATCCAGATGCGAGGTCGGATGGAGTGAGGTCGGGACCCAGGACCGAGGCCGGATGGAGTGAGGTCGGGACCCAGGAGCGAGGTCGGATGGAGTGAGGTCGGGACCCAAGAGCTAGATCGGAATGAGTGAGGTCGGGACCCAGGAGCGAGGTCGGATGGAGTGAGGTCGGGACCCAGGAGCGAGGTCGGATGGAGTGAGGTCGGGACCCAGGAGCGAGGTAGGATGGAGTGAGGTCGGGACCCAGTTGCGAGGTCGGATGGAGTGAGGTCGGGACCCAGGTGCGAGGTCGGATGGAGTGAGGTCGGGACCCAGGAGCGAGGTCGGATGGAGTGAGGTCGGGACCCAGGAGCGAGGTCGGATGGAGTGAGGTCGGGACCCAGGAGCGAGGTCGGATGGAGTGAGGTCGGGACCCATGAGCGAGGTCGGATGGAGTGAGGTCGGGACCCAGGAGCGAGATCGGATGGAGTGAGGTCGGGACCCAGGAGCTAGTTCGGATGGAGTGAGTTCGGGACCCAGGAGCGAGGTCGGATGGAGTGAGTTCGGGACCCAGGAGCGAGGTCGGATGGACTGAGGTCGGGACCCAGGAGCGAGGTCGGATGGAGTGACGTCGGGACCCAGGAGCGAGGTCGGATGGAGTGAGGTCGGGACCCAGGAGCGAGGTCGGATGTAGTGAGGTCGCGGCCCAAATGCGAGGTCTGATGGAGTGAGGTCGGGACCCAGGAGCGAGGTCGGATGGAGTGAGGTCGGGACCCAGGAGCGAGGTCGGATGGAGTGAGTTCGGGACCCAGGAGCGAGGTCGGATGGAGTGAGGTCGGGACCCAGGAGCGAGGTCGGATGGAGTGAGGTCGGGACCCAGGAGCGAGGTCGGATGGAGTGAGGTCGGGACCCAGATGCGAGGTCGGATGGAGTGAGGTCGGGACCCAGGAGCGAGGTCGGATGGAGTGAGGTCGGGACCCAGTAGCGAGTTCGGATGGAGTGAGGTCGGGACCCAGGAGCGAGGTCGGATGGAGTGAGGTCGGGACCCAGGAGCGAGATCGGATGGAGTGAGGTCGGGACCCAGGAGTGAGGTCGGATGGAGTGAGTTCGGGACCCAGGAGCGAGGTCGGATGGAGTGAGTTCGGGACCCAGGAGCGAGGTCGGATGGAGTGAGGTCGGGACCCAGGAGCGAGGTCGGATGGGGTGAGGTCGGGACCCAGATGCGAGGTCGGATGGAGTGAGGTCGGGACCCAGGAGCGAGGTCGGATGGAGTGAGGTCGGGACCCAGGAACGAGGTCGGATGGAGTGAGGTCGGGACCCAGGAGCGAGGTCGGATGGAGTGAGGTCGGGACCCAGGAGCGAGGTCGGATGGAGTGAGGTCGGGACCCAGATGCGAGGTCGGATGAAGTGAGGTCGGGACCCAGGAGCGAGGTCGGATGGAGTGAGTTCGGGACCCAGGAGCGAGGTCGGATGGAGTGAGGTCGGGACCCAGGAGCGAGGGCGGATGGAGTGAGGTCGGAACCCAGGAGCGAGGTCGGATGGAGTGAGGTCGGGACCCAGGAGCGAGGTCGGATGGAGTGAGGGCGGGACCCAGGAGCGAGGTCGGATGGAGTGAGGTCTGGACCCAGGAGCGAGGTCGGATGGAGTGAGGTCGGGACCCAGGAGCGAGGTCGGATGGAGTGAGGTCGGGACCCAGGAGCGAGGTCGGATGGAGTGAGGTCGGGACCCAGGAGCGAGGTCGGATGGAGTGAGGTCGGGACCCAGGAGCGAGGTCGGATGGAGTGAGTTCGGGACCCAGGAGCGAGGTCGGATGGAGTGAAGTCGGGACCCAGGAGCGAGGTCGGATGGAGTGAGGTCGGGACCCAGATGCGAGGGCGGATGGAGTGAGGTCGGGACCCAGATGCGAGGTCGGATGGAGTGAGGTCGGGTCCCAAATGCGAGGTCGGATGGAGTGAGGTCGGGACCCAGGAGCGAGGTCGGATGGAGGGAGGTTGGGACCCAGGAGCGAGGTCGGATGGAGTGAGGTCGGGACCCAGGAGCTAGGTCGGATGGAGTGAGGTCGGGACCCAGGAGCGAGGTCGGATGGAGTGAGGTCGGGACCCAGGATCGAGGTCGGATGGAGTGAGTTCGGAACCCAGGAGCGAGGTCGGATGGAGTGAGGTCGGGACCCAAGAGCGAGGTCGGATGGAGTGAGGTCGGGACCCAGGAGCGAGGTCGGATGGAGTGAGGTCGGGACCCAGGAGCGAGGTCGGATGGAGTGAGGTCGGGACCCAGATGCGACGTCGGATGGAGTGAGGTCGGGACCCAGGAGCGAGGTCGGATGGAATGAGGTCGGGACCCAGGAGCGAGGTCGGATGGAGTGAGGTCGGGACCCAGGAGCGAGGTCGGATGGAGTGAGGTCGGGACCCAGATGCGACGTCGGATGGAGTGAGGTCGGGACCCAGGTGCGAGGGGGGATGGAGTGAGGTCGGGATCCAGATGCGAGGTCGGATGGAGTGAGGTCGGGACCCAGGAGCCATGTCAGATGGAGTGAGGTCGGGACCCAGGAGCGAGGTCGGATGGAGTGAGGTCGGGACCCAGGAGCGAGGTCGGGACCCAGGAGCGAGGTCGGATGGAGTGAGGTCGGGACCCAGGAGCGAGATCGGATGGAGTGAGGTCGGGACCCAGGAGCGAGGTCGGATGGAGTGAGTTCGGGACCCAGGAGCGAGGTCGGATGGAGTGAGGTCGGGACCCAGGAGCGAGGTCGGATGGAGTGAGGTCGGAACGCAGGAGCGAGGTCGGATGGAGTGAGGTCGGGACCCAGGAGCGAGGTCGGATGGAGTGAGGTCGGGACCCAGGAGCGAGGTCGGATGGAGTGAGGTCTGGACCCAGGAGCGAGGTCAGATGGTGTGAGCTCGGTACCCAGGAGCGAGGTCGGATGGAGTGACGTCGGGACCCAGGAGCGAGGTCGGATGGAGTGAGGTCGGGATCCATATGCGAGGTCGGATGGAGTGAGGTCGGGACCCAGATGCGAGGGCGGATGGAGTGAGGTCGGGACCCAGATGCGAGGTCGGATGGAGTGAGGTCGGGATCCAGATGCGAGGTCGGATGGAGTGAGGTCGGGACCCAGGACCGAGGCCGGATGGAGTGAGGTCGGGACCCAGGAGCGAGGTCGGATGGAGTGAGGTCGGGACCCAAGAGCTAGGTCGGATGGAGTGAGGTCGGGACCCAGGAGCGAGGTCGGATGGAGTGAGGTCGGGACCCAGGAGCGAGGTCGGATGGAGTGAGGTCGGGACCCAGGAGCGAGGTAGGATGGAGTGAGGTCGGGACCCAGTTGCTAGGTCGGATGGAGTGAGGTCGGGACCCAGGTGCGAGGTCGGATGGAGTGAGGTCGGGACCCAGGAGCGAGGTCGGATGGAGTGAGGTCGGGACCCAGGAGCGAGGTCGGATGGAGTGAGGTCGGGACCCAGGAGCGAGGTCGGATGGAGTGAGGTCGGGACCCATGAGCGAGGTCGGATGGAGTGAGGTCGGGACCCAGGAGCGAGGTCGGATGGAGTGAGGTCGGGACCCAGATGCGAGGTCGGATGGAGTGAGGTCGGGACCCAGGAGCGAGGTCGGATGGAGTGAGGTCGGGACCCAGTAGCGAGGTCGGATGGAGTGAGGTCGGGACCCAGGAGCGAGGTCGGATGGAGTGAGGTCGGGACCCAGGAGCGAGGTCGGATGGAGTGAGGTCGGGACCCAGGAGCGAGGTCGGATGGAGTGCGGTCGGGACCCAGGAGCGAGGTCGGATGGAGTGAGGTCGGGACCCAGCAGCGAGGTCGGATGGAGTGAGGTCGGGACCCAGATGCGAGGGCAGATGGAGTGAGGTCGGGACCCAGGAGCGAGGTCGGATGGAGTGAGGTCGGGACCCAGATGCGAGGTCGGATGGAGTGAGGTCGCGACCCAGGAGCGAGGTCGGATGGAGTGAGGTCGGGACCCAGGAGCGAGGTCGGATGGAGTGAGTTCGGAACCCAGGAGCGAGGTCGGATGGAGTGAGGTCGGGACCCAAGAGCGAGGTCGGATGGAGTGAGGTCGGGACCCAGGAGCGAGGTCGGATGGAGTGAGGTCGGGACCCAGGAGCGAGGTCGGATGGAGTGAGGTCGGGACCCAGATGCGACGTCGGATGGAGTGAGGTCGGGACCCAGGAGCGAGGTCGGATGGAGTGAGGTCGGGACCCAGGAGCGAGGTCGGATGGAGTGAGGTCGGGACCCAGGAGCGAGGTCGGATGGAGTGAGGTCGGGACCCAGATGCGACGTCGGATGGAGTGAGGTCGGGACCCAGGTGCGAGGGCGGATGGAGTGAGGTCGGGATCCAGATGCGAGGTCGGATGGAGTGAGGTCGGGACCCAGGAGCGAGGTCGGACGGAGTGAGGTCGGGACCCAGGAGCGAGGTCGGATGGAGTGAGGTCGGGACCCAGGTGCGAGGTCGGACGGAGTGAGGTCGGGACCCAGGAGCGAGGTCGGACGGAGTGAGGTCGGGACCCAGGAGCGAGGTCGGATGGAGTGAGGTCGGGACCCAGGAGCGAGGTCGGATGGAGACAGGTCGGGACCCAGGCGCGAGGTCGGATGGAGTGAGTTCAGGACCCAGGAGCGAGGTCGGATGGAGTGAGGTCGGGACCCAGGAACGAGGTCGGATGGAGTGTGGTCAGGACCCAGGAGCGAGGTCGGATGGAGTGAGGTCGGGACCCAGGAGCGAGGTCGGATGGATGGAGGTCGGGACCCAGGAGCGAGGTCGGATGGAGTGAGGTCGGGACCCAGGAGCAAGGTCGGATGGAGTGAGGTCGGGACCCTGGAGCGAGGTCGGATGGAGTGAGGTCGGGACCCAGGAGCGAGGTCGGATGGAGTGAGGTCGGGACCCAGGAGCGAGGTCGGATGGAGTGAGGTCGGGACCCAGGAGCGAGGTCGGATGGAGTGAGTTCGGGACCCAGGAGCGAAGTCGGATGGAGTGAGGTCGGGACCCAGGAGCGAGGTCGGATGGAGTGAGGTCAGGACCCAGATGCGAGGGCGGATGGAGTGAGGTCGGGACCCAGATGCGAGGTCGGATGGAGTGAGGTCGAGACCCAGATGCAAGGTCGGATGGAGTGAGTTCGGGACCCAGGAGCGATGCCGGATGGAGTGAGGTCGGGACCCAGGAGCGAGGTCGGATGGAGAGAGGTCGGGACCCAGCAGTGAGGTCGGATGGAGTGAGGTCGGCACTCAGGAGCGAGGTCGGATGGTGTGAGGTCGGGACCCAGGAGCGAGGTCGGATGGAGTGAGGTCGGGACCCAGGAGCTAGTTCGGATGGAGTGAGGTCGGGACCCAGGAGCGAGGTCGGATGGAGTGAGTTCGGGACCCAGGAGCGAGGTCGGATGGAGTGAGGTCGGGACCCAGGAGCGAGGTCGGATGGAGTGAGGTCGGGACCCAGGAGCGAGGTCGGATGGAGTGAGGCCGGGACCCAGGAGCGAGGTCGGATGTAGTGAGGTCGCGACCCAAATGCGAGGTCGGATGGAGTGAGGTCGGGACCCAGGAGCGAGGTCGATGGAGTGAGGTCAGGACCCAGGAGCGATGTCGGATGGAGTGAGGTCGGGACCCAGATGCGAGGTCGGATGGAGTGAGGTCGGGACCCAGGAGCCATGTCGGATGGAGTGAGGTCGGGAACCAGGAGCGAGGTCGGATGGAGTGAGGTCGGGACCCAGGAGCGAGGTCGGGACCCAGGAGCGAGGTCGGATGGAGTGAGGTCGGGACCCAGGAGCGAGATCGGATGGAGTGAGGTCGGGACCCAGGAGCGAGGTCGGATGGAGTGAGTTCGGGACACAGGAGCGAGGTCGGATGGAGTGAGGTCGGGACCCAGGAGCGAGGTCGGATGGAGTGAGGTCGGAACGCAGGAGCGAGGTCGGATGGAGTGAGGTCGGGACCCAGGAGCGAGGTCGGATGGAGTGAGGTCGGGACCCAGGAGCGAGGTCGGATGGAGTGAGGTCTGGACCCAGGAGCGAGGTCAGATGGTGTGAGGTCGGTACCCAGGAGCGAGGTCGGATGGAGTGACGTCGGGACCCAGGAGCGAGGTCGGATGGAGTGAGGTCGGGATCCATATGCGAGGTCGGATGGAGTGAGGTCGGGACCCAGATGCGAGGGCGGATGGAGTGAGGTCGGGACCCAGATGCGAGGTCGGATGGAGTGAGGTCGGGATCCAGATGCGAGGTCGGATGGAGTGAGGTCGGGACCCAGGACCGAGGCCGGATGGAGTGAGGTCGCGACCCAGGAGCGAGGTCGGATGGAGTGAGGTCGGGACCCAAGAGCTAGGTCGGATGGAGTGAGGTCGGGACCCAGGAGCGAGGTCGGATGGAGTGAGGTCGGGACCCAGGAGCGAGGTCGGATGGAGTGAGGTCGGGACCCAGGAGCGAGGTAGGATGGAGTGAGGTCGGGACCCAGTTGCTAGGTCGGATGGAGTGAGGTCGGGACCCAGGTGCGAGGTCGGATGGAGTGAGGTCGGGACCCAGGAGCGAGGTCGGATGGAGTGAGGTCGGGACCCAGGAGCGAGGTCGGATGGAGTGAGGTCGGGACCCAGGAGCGAGGTCGGATGGAGTGAGGTCGGGACCCATGAGCGAGGTCGGATGGAGTGAGGTCGGGACCCAGGAGCGAGGTCGGATGGAGTGAGGTCGGGACCCAGATGCGAGGTCGGATGGAGTGAGGTCGGGACCCAGGAGCGAGGTCGGATGGAGTGAGGTCGGGACCCAGTAGCGAGGTCGGATGGAGTGAGGTCGGGACCCAGGAGCGAGGTCGGATGGAGTGAGGTCGGGACCCAGGAGCGAGGTCGGATGGAGTGAGGTCGGGACCCAGGAGCGAGGTCGGATGGAGTGCGGTCGGGACCCAGGAGCGAGGTCGGATGGAGTGAGGTCGGGACCCAGCAGCGAGGTCGGATGGAGTGAGGTCGGGACCCAGATGCGAGGGCAGATGGAGTGAGGTCGGGACCCAGGAGCGAGGTCGGATGGAGTGAGGTCGGGACCCAGATGCGAGGTCGGATGGAGTGAGGTCGCGACCCAGGAGCGAGGTCGGATGGAGTGAGGTCGGGACCCAGGAGCGAGGTCGGATGGAGTGAGGTCGGGACCCAGGAGCGAGGTCGGATGGAGTGAGGTCGGGACCCAGGAGCGAGGTCGGATGGAGTGAGGTTGGGACCCAGGAGCGAGGTCGGATGGAGTGAGGTCGGGACCCAGGAGGGAGGTCGGATGGAGTGAGGTCGGGACCCAGATGCGAGGTCGGATGGAGTGAGGTCGGGACCCAGATGCGAGGTCGGATGGAGTGAGGTTGGGACCCAGGAGCGAGGCCGGATGTAGTGAGGTCGGGACATAGATGCGAGGTCAGATGGAGTGAGGTCGGGACCCAGATGCGAGGTCGGATGGAGTGAGGTCAAGACCCAGGTGCGAGGTCGGATGGAGTGAGGTCGGGACCCAGATGCGAGGTCGGATGGAGTGAGGTCGGGACCCAGGAGCGAGGTCGGATGGACTGAGGTCGGGACCAGGAGCGAGGTCGGATGGAGTGAGGTCGGGACCCAGGAGCGAGGTCGGATGGAGTGAGGTAGGGACCCAGGAGCGAGGTCGGATGGAGTGAGGTCGGGACCCAGGAGTGAGGTCGGATGGAGTGAGGTCGGGACCCAGGAGCGAGGTCGGATGGAGTGAGTTCGGGACCCAGGAGCGAGGTCGGATGGAGTGAGGTCGGGACCCAGGAGCGAGGTCGGATGGAGTGAGGTCGGGACCCAGGAGCGAGGTCGGATGGAGTGAGGTCGGGACCCAGGAGCGAGGTCGGATGCAGTGAGGTCGGGACCCAGGAGCTAGTTCGGATGGAGTGAGGTCGGGACCCAGGAGCGAGGTCGGATGGAGTGAGTTCGGGACCCAGGAGCGAGGTCGGATGGACTGAGGTCGGGACCCAGGAGCGAGGTCGGATGGAGTGACATCGGGACCCAGGAGCGAGGTCGGATGGAGTGAGGTCGGGACCCAGGAGCGAGGTCGGATGTAGTGAGGTCGCGACCCAAATGCGAGGTCGGATGGAGTGAGGTCGGGTCCCAGGTGCGAGGTCGGATGGAGTGAGGTCGGGACCCAGGAGCGAGGTCGGATGGAGTGACGTCGGGACCCAGGAGCGAGGTCTGATGGAGTGAGGTCGGGACCCAGGAGCGAGGTCGGATGGAGTGAGGTCGGGACCCAGGAGCGAGGTCGGATGGAGTGAGTTCGGGACCCAGGAGCGAGGTCGGATGGAGTGAGGTCGGGACCCAGGAGCGAGGTCGGATGGAGTGAGGTCGGGACCCAGGAGCGAGGTCGGATGGAGTGAGGTCGGGACCCAGATGCGAGGTCGGATGGAGTGAGGTCGGGACCCAGGAGCGAGGTCGGATGGAGTGAGGTCGGGACCCAGGAGCGAGGTCGGATGGAGTGAGGTCGGGACCCAGGAACGAGGTCGGATGGAGTGAGGTCGGGACCCAGGAGCGAGATCGGATGGAGTGAGGTCGGGACCCAGGAGTGAGGTCGGATGGAGTGAGTTCGGGACCCAGGAGCGAGGTCGGATGGAGTGAGGTCGGGACCCAGGAGCGAGGTCGGATGGAGTGAGGTCGGAACTCAGGAGCGAGGTCGGATGGAGTGAGGTCGGCACCCAGGAGCGAGGTCGGATGGAGTGAGGTCGGGACCCAGGAGCGAGGTCGGATGGAGTGAGGTCTGGACCCAGGAGCGAGGTCGGATGGAGTGAGGTCGGGACCCAGGAGCGAGGTCGGATGGAGTGACGTCGGGACCCAGGAGCGAGATCGGATGGAGTGAGGTCGGGACCCAGGAGCGAGGTCGGATGTAGTGAGGTCGGGACCCAGGAGCGAGGTGGGATGGAGTGAGTTCGGGACCCAGGAGCGAGGTCGGATGGAGTGAGGTCGGGACCCAGATGCGAGGTCGGATGGAGTGAGGTCGGGACCCAGATGCGAGGGCGGATGGAGTGAAGTCGGGACCCAGATGCGAGGTCGGATGGAGTGAAGTCGGGACCCAGATGCGAGGTCGGATGGAGTGAGGTCGGGACCCAGGACCGAGGCCGGATGGAGTGAGGTCGGGACCCAGGAGCGAGGTCGGATTGAGTGAGGTCGGGACCCAGGAGCTAGGTCGGATGGAGTGAGGTCGGGACCCAGGAGCGAGGTCGGATGGAGTGAGGTCGGGACCCAGGAGCGAGGTCGGATGGAGTGAGGTCGGGACCCAGGAGCGAGGTCGGATGGAGTGAGGTCGGGACACAGTAGCGAGTCGGATGGAGTGAGGTCGGCACCCAGGAGCGAGGTCGGATGGAGTGAGGTCGGGACCCAGGAGCGAGGTAGGATGTAGTGAGGTCGGGACCCAAATGCGAGGTCGGATGGAGTGAGATCGGGACCCAGATGCGAGGTCGGATGGAGTGAGGTCGGGACCCAGGAGCGAGGCCGGATGTAGTGAGGTCGGGACCCAGATGCGAGGTCAGATGGAGTGAGGTCGGGACCCAGATGCGAGGTCGGATGGAGTGAGGTCGGGACCCAGGTGCGAGGTCGGATGGAGTGAGGTCTGGACCCAGATGCGAGGTCGGATGGAGTGAGGTCGGGACCCAGGAGCGAGGTCGGATGGAGTGAGGTCGGGACCCAGGAGCGAGGTCGGATGGAGTGACGTCGGGACCCAGGAGCCAGGTCGGATGGAGTGAGGTCGGGACCCAGGAGCGAGGTCGGATGGAGTGAGGTCGGGACCCAGGAGCTAGGTCGGATGGAGTGAGGTCGGGACCCAGGAGCGAGGTCGGATGGAGTGAGGCCGGGACCCAGGAGCGAGGTCGGATGGAGTGAGGTCGGGACCCAGGAGCGATGTCGGATGGAGTGAGGTCGGGACCCAGGAGCGAGGTCGGATGTAGTGAGGTTGGGACCCAGGAGCGAGGTCGGATGGAGTGCGGTCGGGACCCAGGAGCGAGGTCGGATGGAGTGAGGTCGGGACCCAGGAGCGAGGTCGGATGGAGTGAGGTCGGGACCCAGATGCGAGGGCAGATGGAGTGAGGTCGGGACCCAGGTGCGAGGGCGGATGGAGTGAGGTCGGGACCCAGATGCGAGGTCGGATGGAGTGAGGTCGGGACCCAGGAGCGAGGTCGGATGGAGTGAGGTCGGGACCCAGGAGCGAGGTCGGATGGAGTGAGGTCGGCACCCAGGAGCGAGGTCGGATGGAGTGAGGTCGGGACCCAGGAGCGAGGTCGGATGGAGTGAGGTCGGGACCCAGGAGCGAGGTCGGATGGAGTGAGGTCGGGACCCAGGAGCGAGGTCGGATGGAGTGAGTTCGGGAACCAGGAGCGAGGTCGGATGGAGTGAGGTCGGGACCCAGGAGCGAGGTCGGATGGAGTGAGTTCGGGACCCAGGAGCGAGGTCGGATGGAGTGAGGTCGGGACCCAGGAGCGAGGTCGGATGGAGTGTGTTCGGGACCCAGGAGCGAGGTCGGATGGAGTGAGGTCGGGACCCAGGAGCGAGGTCGGATGGAGTGAGGTCGGGACCCAGGAGCGAGGTCGGATGGAGTGAGGTCGGGACCCAGGAGCGAGGTCGGATGGAGTGAGGTCGGGACCCAGGAGCGAGGTCGGATGGAGTGAGGTCGGGACCCAGGAGCGAGGTCGGATGGAGTGAGTTCGGGACCCAGGAGCGAGGTCGGATGGGGTGAGGTCGGGACCCAGGAGCGAGGTCGGATGGCGTGAGGTCGGGACCCAGATGCGAGGGCGGATGGAGTGAGGTCGGGACCCAGATGCGAGGTCGGATGGAGTGAGGTCGGGACCCAGATGCGAGGTCAGATGGAGTGAGGTCGGGACCCAGGAGCGATGCCGGATGGAGTGAGGTCGGGACCCAGGTGCGATGCCGGATGGAGTGAGGTCGGGACCCAGGAGCGAGGTCGGATGGAGTGAGGTCGGGACCCAGGAGCGAGGTCGGATGGAGTGAGGTCGGGACCCAGGAGCGAGGTCGGATGGAGTGAGGTCGCGACCCAGGAGCGAGGTCGGATGGAGTGAGGTCGGGACCCAGGAGCTCGGTCGGATGGAGTGAGGTCTGGACCCAGATGCGAGGTCGGATGGAGTGAGGTCGGGACCCAGGAGCGAGGTCGGATGGAGTGAGGTCGGGACCCAGGAGCGAGGTCGGATGGAGTGAGGTCGGGACCCAGGAGCCAGGTCGGATGGAGTGAGGTCGGGACCCAGGAGCGAGGTCGGATGGAGTGAGGTCGGGACCCAGGAGCTAGGTCGGATGGAGTGAGGTCGGGACCCAGGAGCGAGGTCGGATGGAGTGAGGCCGGGACCCAGGAGCGAGGTCGGATGGAGTGAGGTCGGGACCCAGGAGCGATGTCGGATGGAGTGAGGTCGGGACCCAGGAGCGAGGTCGGATGTAGTGAGGTTGGGACCCAGGAGCGAGGTCGGATGGAGTGCGGTCGGGACCCAGGAGCGAGGTCGGATGGAGTGAGGTCGGGACCCAGGAGCGAGGTCGGATGGAGTGAGGTCGGGACCCAGATGCGAGGGCAGATGGAGTGAGGTCGGGACCCAGGTGCGAGGGCGGATGGAGTGAGGTCGGGACCCAGTGCGAGGTCGGATGGAGTGAGGTCGGGACCCAGGAGCGAGGTCGGATGGAGTGAGGTCGGGACCCAGGAGCGAGGTCGGATGGAGTGAGGTCGGCACCCAGGAGCGAGGTCGGATGGAGTGAGGTCGGGACCCAGGAGCGAGGTCGGATGGAGTGAGGTCGGGACCCAGGAGCGAGGTCGGATGGAGTGAGGTCGGGACCCAGGAGCGAGGTCGGATGGAGTGAGTTCGGGAACCAGGAGCGAGGTCGGATGGAGTGAGGTCGGGACCCAGGAGCGAGGTCGGATGGAGTGAGTTCGGGACCCAGGAGCGAGGTCGGATGGAGTGAGGTCGGGACCCAGGAGCGAGGTCGGATGGAGTGTGGTCGGGACCCAGGAGCGAGGTCGGATGGAGTGAGGTCGGGACCCAGGAGCGAGGTCGGATGGAGTGAGGTCGGGACCCAGGAGCGAGGTCGGATGGAGTGAGGTCGGGACCCAGGAGCGAGGTCGGATGGAGTGAGGTCGGGACCCAGGAGCGAGGTCGGATGGAGTGAGGTCGGGACCCAGGAGCGAGGTCGGATGGAGTGAGTTCGGGACCCAGGAGCGAGGTCGGATGGGGTGAGGTCGGGACCCAGGAGCGAGGTCGGATGGCGTGAGGTCGGGACCCAGATGCGAGGGCGGATGGAGTGAGGTCGGGACCCAGATGCGAGGTCGGATGGAGTGAGGTCGGGACCCAGATGCGAGGTCAGATGGAGTGAGGTCGGGACCCAGGAGCGATGCCGGATGGAGTGAGGTCGGGACCCAGGAGCGATGCCGGATGGAGTGAGGTCGGGACCCAGGAGCGAGGTCGGATGGAGTGAGGTCGGGACCCAGGAGCGAGGTCGGATGGAGTGAGGTCGGGACCCAGGAGCGAGGTCGGATGGAGTGAGGTCGCGACCCAGGAGCGAGGTCGGATGGAGTGAGGTCGGGACCCAGGAGCTCGGTCGGATGGAGTGAGGTCGGGATCCAGGAGCGAGGTCGGATGGAGTGAGTTCGGGACCCAGGAGCGAGGTCGGATGGAGTGAGGTCGGGACCCAGGAGCGAGGTCGGATGGAGTGAGGTCGGGACCCAGGAGCGATGTCGGATGGAGTGAGGTCGGGACCCAGGAGCGAGGTCGGATGTAGTGAGGTCGCGACCCAAATGCGAGGTCGGATGGAGTGAGGTCGGGACCAAGATGCGAGGTCGGATGGAGTGAGGTCGGGACCCAGATGCGAGGTCGGATGGAGTGAGGTCGGGACCCAGATGCGAGGTCGGATGGAGTGAGGTCGGGACCCAGGTGCGAGGTCGGATGGAGTGAGGTCGGGACCCAGGAGCGAGATCGGATGGAGTGAGGTCGGGACCCAGGTGCGAGGTCGGATGGTGTGAGGTCGGGACCCAGATGCGAGATTGGATGGAGTGAGGTCGGGACCCAGGAGCGAGGTCGGATGGAGTGAGGTCGGGACCCAGGAGTGAGGTCGGATGGAGTGAGGTCGGGACCCTGGAGTGAGGTCGGATGAAGTGAGGTTGGGACCCAGATAAGAGGTCGGATGGAGTGAGGTCGGGACCCAGGAGCGAGATCAGATGGAGTGAGGTCGGGACCCAGGAGCGAGGTCGGATGGAGTGAGGTCGGGTCCCAGGTGCGAGGTCGGATGGAGTGAGGTCGGGACCCAGGAGCGAGGTCGGATGGAGTGACGTCGGGACCCAGGAGCGAGGTCTGATGGAGGAGGTCGGGAACCAGGAGCGAGGTCGGATGGAGTGAGGTCGGGACCTAGGAGCGAGGTCGGATGGAGTGAGTTCGGGACCCAGGAGCGAGGTCGGATGGAGTGAGGTCGGGACCCAGGAGCGAGGTCGGATGGAGTGAGGTCGGGACCCAGGAGCGAGGTCGGATGGAGTGAGGTCGGGACCCAGATGCGAGGTCGGATGGAGTGAGGTCGGGACCCAGGAGCGAGGTCGGACGGAGTGAGGTCGGAACTCAGGAGCGAGGTCGGATGGAGTGAGGTCGGGACCCAGGAGCGAGGTCGGATGGAGTGAGGTCGGGACCCAGGAGCGAGGTCGGATGGAGTGAGGTCTGGACCCAGGAGCGAGGTCGGATGGAGTGAGGTCGGGACCCAGGAGCGAGGTCGGATGGAGTGACGTCGGGACCCAGGAGCGAGATCGGATGGAGTGAGGTCGGCACCCAGATGCGAGGGCGGATGGAGTGAAGTCGGGACCCACATGCGAGGTCGGATGGAGTGAAGTCGGGACCCAGATGCGAGGTCGGATGGAGTGAGGTCGGGACCCAGGACCGAGGCCGGATGGAGTGAGGTCGGGACCCAGGAGCGAGGTCGGATTGAGTGAGGTCGGGACCCAGGAGCTAGGTCGGATGGAGTGAGGTCGGGACCCAGGAGCGAGGTCGGATGGAGTGAGGTCGGGACCCAGGAGCGAGGTCGGATGGAGTGAGGTCGGGACCCAGGAGCGAGGTCGGATGGAGTGAGGTCGGGACACAGTAGCGAGTCGGATGGAGTGAGGTCGGGACCCAGGAGCGAGGTCGGATGGAGTGAGGTCGGGACCCAGGAGCGAGGTAGGATGTAGTGAGGTCGGGACCCAAATGCGAGGTCGGATGGAGTGAGGTCGGGACCCAGATGCGAGGTCGGATGGAGTGAGGTCGGGACCCAGGAGCGAGGCCGGATGTAGTGAGGTCGGGACCCAGATGCGAGGTCAGATGGAGTGAGGTCGGGACCCAGATGCGAGGTCGGATGGAGTGAGGTCGGGACCCAGGTGCGAGGTCGGATGGAGTGAGGTCTGGACCCAGATGCGAGGTCGGATGGAGTGAGGTCGGGACCCAGGAGCGAGGTCGGATGGAGTGAGGTCGGGACCCAGGAGCGAGGTCGGATGGAGTGAGGTCGGGACCCAGGAGCCAGGTCGGATGGAGTGAGGTCGGGACCCAGGAGCGAGGTCGGATGGAGTGAGGTCGGGACCCAGGAGCTAGGTCGGATGGAGTGAGGTCGGGACCCAGGAGCGAGGTCGGATGGAGTGAGGCCGGGACCCAGGAGCGAGGTCGGATGGAGTGAGGTCGGGACCCAGGAGCGATGTCGGATGGAGTGAGGTCGGGACCCAGGAGCGAGGTCGGATGGAGTGAGGTTGGGACCCAGGAGCGAGGTCGGATGGAGTGCGGTCGGGACCCAGGAGCGAGGTCGGATGGAGTGAGGTCGGGACCCAGGAGCGAGGTCGGATGGAGTGAGGTCGGGACCCAGATGCGAGGGCAGATGGAGTGAGGTCGGGACCCAGGTGCGAGGGCGGATGGAGTGAGGTCGGGACCCAGATGCGAGGTCGGATGGAGTGAGGTCGGGACCCAGGAGCGAGGTCGGATGGAGTGAGGTCGGGACACAGGAGCGAGGTCGGATGGAGTGAGGTCGGGACCCAGGAGCGAGGTCGGATGGAGTGAGGTCGGGACCCAGGAGCGAGGTCGGATGGAGTGAGGTCGGGACCCAGGAGCGAGGTCGGATGGAGTGAGGTCGGGACCCAGGAGCGAGGTCGGATGGAGTGAGGTCGGGAACCAGGAGCGAGGTCGGATGGAGTGAGGTCGGGACCCAGGAGCGAGGTCGGATGGAGTGAGTTCGGGACCCAGGAGCGAGGTCGGATGGAGTGAGGTCGGGACCCAGGAGCGAGGTCGGATGGAGTGTGGTCGGGACCCAGGAGCGAGGTCGGATGGAGTGAGGTCGGGACCCAGGAGCGAGGTCGGATGGAGTGAGGTCGGGACCCAGGAGCGAGGTCGGATGGAGTGAGGTCGGGACCCAGGAGCGAGGTCGGATGGAGTGAGGTCGGGACCCAGGAGCGAGGTCGGATGTAGTGAGGTCGGGACCCAGGAGCGAGGTCGGATGGAGTGAGGTCGGGACCCAGGAGCGAGGTCGGATGGAGTGAGTTCGGGACCCAGGAGCGAGGTCGGATGGGGTGAGGTCGGGACCCAGGAGCGAGGTCGGATGGCGTGAGGTCGGGACCCAGATGCGAGGGCGGATGGAGTGAGGTCGGGACCCAGATGCGAGGTCGGATGGAGTGAGGTCGGGACCCAGATGCGAGGTCAGATGGAGTGAGGTCGGGACCCAGGAGCGATGCCGGATGGAGTGAGGTCGGGACCCAGGAGCGATGCCGGATGGAGTGAGGTCGGGACCCAGGAGCGAGGTCGGATGGAGTGAGGTCGGGACCCAGGAGCGAGGTCGGATGGAGTGAGGTCGGGACCCAGGAGCGAGGTCGGATGGAGTGAGGTCGCGACCCAGGAGCGAGGTCGGATGGAGTGAGGTCGGGACCCAGGAGCTCGGTCGGATGGAGTGAGGTCGGGATCCAGGAGCGAGGTCGGATGGAGTGAGTTCGGGACCCAGATGCGAGGTCGGATGGAGTGAGGTCGGGACCCAGGAGCGAGGTCGGATGGAGTGAGGTCGGGACCCAGGAGCGATGTCGGATGGAGTGAGGTCGGGACCCAGGAGCGAGGTCGGATGTAGTGAGGTCGCGACCCAAATGCGAGGTCGGATGGAGTGAGGTCGGGACCAAGATGCGAGGTCGGATGGAGTGAGGTCGGGACCCAGATGCGAGGTCGGATGGAGTGAGGTCGGGACCCAGGTGCGAGGTCGGATGGAGTGAGGTCGGGACCCAGGTGCGAGGTCGGATGGAGTGAGGTCAGGACCCAGGTGCGAGGTCGGATGGTGTGAGGTCGGGACCCAGATGCGAGATTGGATGGAGTGAGGTCGGGACCCAGGAGCGAGGTCGGATGGAGTGAGGTCGGGACCCAGGAGTGAGGTCGGATGGAGTGAGGTCGGGACCCTGGTGTGAGGTCGGATGAAGTGAGGTTGGGACCCAGATAAGAGGTCGGATGGAGTGAGGTCGGGACCCAGGAGCGAGGTCGGATGGAGTGAGGTCGGGACCCAGGAGCGAGGTTTGATGGAGTGAGTTCGGGACCCAGGAGCGAGGTCGGATGGAGTGAGGTCGGGACCCAGATGCGAGGTCGGATGGAGTGAGGTCGGGACCCAGATGCGAGGGCGGATGGAGCGAAGTCGGGACCCAGATGCGAGGTCGGATGGAGTGAAGTCGGGACCCAGATGCGAGGTCGGATGGAGTGAGGTCGGGACCCAGGACCGAGGCCGGATGGAGTGAGGTCGGGACCCAGGAGCGAGGTCGGATTGAGTGAGGTCGGGACCCAGGAGCTAGGTCGGATGGAGTGAGGTCGGGACCCAGGAGCGAGGTCGGATGGAGTGAGGTCGGGACCCAGGAGCGAGGTCGGATGGAGTGAGGTCGGGACCCAGGAGCGAGGTCGGATGGAGTGAGGTCGGGACACAGTAGCGAGTCGGATGGAGTGAGGTCGGGACCCAGGAGCGAGGTCGGATGGAGTGAGGTCGGGACCCAGGAGCGAGGTAGGATGTAGTGAGGTCGGGACCCAAATGCGAGGTCGGATGGAGTGAGGTCTGGACCCAGATGCGAGGTCGGATGGAGTGAGGTCGGGACCCAGGAGCGAGGTCGGATGGAGTGAGGTCGGGACCCAGGAGCGAGGTCGGATGGAGTGAGGTCGGGACCCAGGAGCCAGGTCGGATGGAGTGAGGTCGGGACCCAGGAGCGAGGTCGGATGGAGTGAGGTCGGGACCCAGGAGCGAGGTCGGATGGAGTGAGGTCGGGACCCAGGAGCGAGGTCGGATGTAGTGAGGTCGGGACCCAGGAGCGAGGTCGGATGGAGTGAGGTCGGGACCCAGGAGCGAGGTCGGATGGAGTGAGTTCGGGACCCAGGAGCGAGGTCGGATGGGGTGAGGTCGGGACCCAGGAGCGAGGTCGGATGGCGTGAGGTCGGGACCCAGATGCGAGGGCGGATGGAGTGAGGTCGGGACCCAGATGCGAGGTCGGATGGAGTGAGGTCGGGACCCAGATGCGAGGTCAGATGGAGTGAGGTCGGGACCCAGGAGCGATGCCGGATGGAGTGAGGTCGGGACCCAGGAGCGAGGTCGGATGGAGTGAGGTCGGGACCCAGGAGCGATGTCAGATGGAGTGAGGTCGGGACCCAGGAGCGAGGTCGGATGGAGTGAGGTTGGGACCCAGGAGCGAGGTCGGATGGAGTGCGGTCGGGACCCAGGAGCGAGGTCGGATGGAGTGAGGTCGGGACCCAGGAGCGAGGTCGGATGGAGTGAGGTCGGGACCCAGATGCGAGGGCAGATGGAGTGAGGTCGGGACCCAGATGCGAGGTCGGATGGAGTGAGGTCGGGACCCAGGAGCGAGGTCGGATGGAGTGAGGTCGGGACACAGGAGCGAGGTCGGATGGAGTGAGGTCGGGACCCAGGAGCGAGGTCGGATGGAGTGATGTCGGGACCCAGGAGCGAGGTCGGATGGAGTGAGGTCGGGACCCAGGAGCGAGGTCGGATGGAGTGAGGTCGGGACCCAGGAGCGAGGTCGGATGGAGTGAGGTCGGGAACCAGGAGCGAGGTCGGATGGAGTGAGGTCGGGACCCAGGAGCGAGGTCGGATGGAGTGAGTTCGGGACCCAGGAGCGAGGTCGGATGGAGTGAGGTCGGGACCCAGGAGCGAGGTCGGATGGAGTGTGGTCGGGACCCAGGAGCGAGGTCGGATGGAGTGAGGTCGGGACCCAGGAGCGAGGTCGGATGGAGTGAGGTCGGGACCCAGGAGCGAGGTCGGATGGAGTGAGGTCGGGACCCAGGAGCGAGGTCGGATGGAGTGAGGTCGGGACCCAGGAGCGAGGTCGGATGTAGTGAGGTCGGGACCCAGGAGCGAGGTCGGATGGAGTGAGGTCGGGACCCAGGAGCGAGGTCGGATGGAGTGAGTTCGGGACCCAGGAGCGAGGTCGGATGGGGTGAGGTCGGGACCCAGGAGCGAGGTCGGATGGCGTGAGGTCGGGACCCAGATGCGAGGGCGGATGGAGTGAGGTCGGGACCCAGATGCGAGGTCGGATGGAGTGAGGTCGGGACCCAGATGCGAGGTCAGATGGAGTGAGGTCGGGACCCAGGAGCGATGCCGGATGGAGTGAGGTCGGGACCCAGGAGCGATGCCGGATGGAGTGAGGTCGGGACCCAGGAGCGAGGTCGGATGGAGTGAGGTCGGGACCCAGGAGCGATTACGGATGGAGTGAGGTCGGGACCCAGGAGCGAGGTCGGATGGAGTGAGGTCGCGACCCAGGAGCGAGGTCGGATGGAGTGAGGTCGGGACCCAGGAGCTCGGTCGGATGGAGTGAGGTCGGGATCCAGGAGCGAGGTCGGATGGAGTGAGTTCGGGACCCAGGAGCGAGGTCGGATGGAGTGAGGTCGGGACCCAGGAGCGAGGTCGGATGGAGTGAGGTCGGGACCCAGGAGCGATGTCGGATGGAGTGAGGTCGGGACCCAGGAGCGAGGTCGGATGTAGTGAGGTCGCGACCCAAATGCGAGGTCGGATGGAGTGAGGTCGGGACCAAGATGCGAGGTCGGATGGAGTGAGGTCGGGACCCAGATGCGAGGTCGGATGGAGTGAGGTCGGGACCCAGGTGCGAGGTCGGATGGAGTGAGGTCGGGACCCAGGTGCGAGGTCGGATGGAGTGAGGTCAGGACCCAGGTGCGAGGTCGGATGGTGTGAGGTCGGGACCCAGATGCGAGATTGGATGGAGTGAGGTCGGGACCCAGGAGCGAGGTCGGATGGAGTGAGGTCGGGACCCAGGAGTGAGGTCGGATGGAGTGAGGTCGGGACCCTGGAGTGAGGTCGGATGAAGTGAGGTTGGGACCCAGATAAGAGGTCGGATGGAGTGAGGTCGGGACCCAGGAGCGAGATCAGATGGAGTGAGGTCGGGACCCAGGAGCGAGGTCGGATGGAGTGAGGTCGGGACCCAGGAGCGAGGTCGGATGGAGTGAGGTCGGGACCCAGGAGCGAGGTGTTGTGGAGCGAGGACGGGACCCAGCTGCGATGTCGAGACCCAGCATCGACATCGGGAGCAGGAAGTTCGGGAGCCAGGAGGGAGGTCGGGAGCAATGAGCGAGGTCAGGACCCAGCAGTGAGGTCCGGACCCAGCAGCAAGGTTGGATGGAGTGAAGTCGGGTCCAAGGAGCGAGGTCGGATGGATTGAGGTCGGGACCCAGGAGCGATGCCGGATGGAGTGAGGTCGGGACCCAGGAGCGATGCCGGATGGAGTGAGGTCGGGACCCAGGAGCGAGGTCGGATGGAGTGAGGTCGGGACCCAGGAGCGAGGTCGGATGGCGTGAGGTCGGAACCCAGGAGCGAGGTCGGATGGAGTGAGGTCGGGACCCAGGAGCGAGGTCGGATGGAGTGAGGTTGGGGCCCAGGAGCTAGGTCGGATGGAGTGAGGTCGGGACCCAGGAGCGAGGTCGGATGGAGTGAGTTCTGGACCCAGGAGCGAGGTCGGATGGAGTGAGGTTGGGACCCTGGAGCGAGGTCGGATGGAGTGAGGTCGGGACCCAGGAGCGAGGTCGGATGGAGTGAGGTCGGGACCCAGGAGCGAGGTCGGATGTAGTGAGGTCGCGACCCAAATGCGAGGTCGGATGGAGTGAGGTCGGGACCCAGATGCGAGGTCGGATGGAGTGAGGTCGGGACCCAGATGCGAGGTCGGATGGAGTGAGGTCGGGACCCAGGAGCGAGGCCGGATGGAGTGAGGTCGGGACCCAGGAGCGAGGTCGGATGAAGTGAGGTCGGGATCCAGATGCGAGGTCGGATGGAGTGAGGTCGGGACCTAGATGCGAGGTCGGATGGAGTGAGGTCGGGACCCAGTAGCGAGGTCGGATGTAGTGACGTCGGGACCCAGGAGCGAGGTCGGATGGAGTGAGGTCGGGACCCAGGAGCGAGGTCGGATGGAGTGAGGTCGGGACCCAGGAGCGAGGTCGGATGGAGTGAGGTCGGGATCCAGGAGCGAGGTCGGATGGAGTGAGGTCGGGACCCAGGAGCGAGGTCGAATGGAGTGCGGTCGGGACCCAGGAGCGAGGTCGGATGGAGTGAGGTCGGGACCCAGCAGCAAGGTCGGATGGAGTGAGGTCGGGACCCAGATGCGAGGGCAGATGGAGTGAGGTCGGGACCCAGGTGCGAGGGCGGATGGAGTGAGGTCGGGACCCAGATGCGAGGTCGGATGGAGTGAGGTCGGGACCCAGGAGCGAGGTCGGATGGAGTGAGGTCGGGACCCAGATGCGAGGTCGGATGGAGTGAGGTCGCGACCCAGGAGCGAGGTCGGATGGAGTGAGGTCGGGACCCAGGAGCGAGGTCGGATGGAGTGAGGTCGGGACCCAGGAGCGAGGTCGGATGGAGTGAGGTCGGGACCCAGGAGCGAGGTCGGATGGAGTGAGGTCGGGACCCAGGAGCGAGGTCGGATGGAGTGAGGTCGGGACCCAGGAGCGAGGTCGGATGGAGTGAGGTCGGGACCCAGATGCGAGATCGGATGGAGTGAGGTCGGGACCCAGATGCGACGTCGGATGGAGTGAGGTTGGGACCCAGGAGCGAGGTCGGATGGAGTGAGGTCGGGACCCAGATGCGAGGTCAGATGGAGTGAGGTCGGGACCCAGATGCGAGGTCGGATGGAGTGAGGTCAAGACCCAGGTGCGAGGTCGGATGGAGTGAGGTCGGGATCCAGATGCGAGGTCGGATGGAGTGAGGTCGGGACCCAGGAGCGAGGTCGGATGGACTGAGGTCGGGACCCAGGAGCGAGGTCGGATGGAGTGAGGTCGGGACCCAGGAGCGAGGTCGGATGGAGTGAGGTCGGGACCCAGGAGCGAGGTCGGATGGAGTGAGGTCGGGACCCAGGAGTGAGGTCGGGACCCAGGAGCGAGGTCGGATGGAGTGAGTTCGGGACCCAGGAGCGAGGTCGGATGGAGTGAGGTCGGGACCCAGGAGCGAGGTCGGATGGAGTGAGGTCGGGACACAGTAGCGAGGTCGGATGGAGTGAGGTCGGGACCCAGGAGCGAGGTCGGATGGAGTGAGGTCGGGACCCAGGAGCGAGGTCGGATGGAGTGAGTTCGGGACCCAGGAGCGAGGTCGGATGGAGTGAGGTCGGGACCCAGGAGCGAGGTCGGATGGAGTGAGGTCGGGACCCAGATGCGAGGGCGGATGGAGTGAGGTCGGGACCAAGATGCGAGGTCGGATGGAGTGAGGTCGGGACCCAGATGCAAGGTCGGATGGAGTGAGGTCGGGACCCAGGAGCGATGCCGGATGGAGTGAGGTCGGGACCCAGGAGCGAGGTCGGATGGAGAGAGGTCGGGACCCAGCAGCGAGGTCGGATGGAGTGAGGTCGGGACCCAGGAGCGAGGTCGGATGGAGTGAGGTCGGGACCCAGGAGCGAGGTCGGATGGAGTGAGGTCGGGACCCAGGAGCTAGTTCGGATGGAGTGAGGTCGGGACCCAGGAGCGAGGTCGGATGGAGTGAGTTCGGGACCCAGGAGCGAGGTCGGATGGACTGAGGTCGGGACCCAGGAGCGAGGTCGGATGGAGTGACGTCGGGACCCAGGAGCGAGGTCGGATGTAGTGAGGTCGCGACCCAAATGCGAGGTCGGATGGAGTGAGGTCGGGTCCCAGGTGCGAGGTCGGATGGAGTGAGGTCGGGACCCAGATGCGAGGTCGGATGGAGTGACGTCGGGACCCAGGAGCGAGGTCTGATGGAGTGAGGTCGGGACCCAGGAGCGAGGTCGGATGGAGTGAGGTCGGGACCCAGGAGCGAGGTCGGATGGAGTGAGTTCGGGACCCAGGAGCGAGGTCGGATGGAGTGAGGTCGGGACCCAGGAGCGAGGTCGGATGGAGTGAGGTCGGGACCCAGGAGCGAGGTCGGATGGAGTGAGGTCCGGTCCCAGGTGCGAGGTCGGATGGAGTGAGGTCGGGACCCAGATGCGAGGTCGGATGGAGTGACGTCGGGACCCAGGAGCGAGGTCTGATGGAGTGAGGTCGGGACCCAGGAGCGAGGTCGGATGGAGTGAGGTCGGGACCCAGGAGCGAGGTCGGATGGAGTGAGTTCGGGACCCAGGAGCGAGGTCGGATGGAGTGAGGTCGGGACCCAGGAGCGAGGTCGGATGGAATGAGGTCGGGACCCAGGAGCGAGGTCGGATGGAGTGAGGTCGGGACCCAGGAGCGAGGTCGGATGGAGTGAGGTCGGAACTCAGGAGCGAGGTCGGATGGAGTGAGGTCGGGACCCAGGAGCGAGGTCGGATGGAGTGAGGTCGGGACCCAGGAGCGAGGTCGGATGGAGTGAGGTCTGGACCCAGGAGCGAGGTCGGATGGAGTGAGGTCAGGACCCAGGAGCGAGGTCGGATGGAGTGACGTCGGGACCCAGGAGCGAGATCGGATTGAGTGAGGTCGGGACCCAGGAGCGAGGTCGGATGGAGTGAGGTCGGGACCCAGGAGCGAGGTCGGATGGAGTGAGTTCGGGACCCAGGAGCGAGGTCGGATGGAGTGAGGTCGGGACCCAGGAGCGAGGTCGGATGGAGTGAGGTCGGGACCCAGGAGCGAGGTCGGATGGAGTGAGGTCTGGACCCAGGAGCGAGGTCGGATGGAGTGAGGTCAGGACCCAGGAGCGAGGTCGGATGGAGTGACGTCGGGACCCAGGAGCGAGGTCGGATGGAGTGACGTCGGGACCCAGGAGCGAGATCGGATTGAGTGAGGTCGGGACCCAGGAGCGAGGTCGGATGGAGTGAGGTCGGGACCCAGGAGCGAGGTCGGATGGAGTGAGTTCGGGACCCAGGAGCGAGGTCGGATGGAGTGAGGTCGGGACCCAGATGCGAGGTCGGATGGAGTGAGGTCGGGACCCAGATGCGAGGGCGGATGGAGTGAAGTCGGGACCCAGATGCGAGGTCGGATGGAGTGAAGTCGGGACCCAGATGCGAGGTCGGATGGAGTGAGGTCGGGACCCAGGACCGAGGCCGGATGGAGTGAGGTCGGGACCCAGGAGCGAGGTCGGATTGAGTGAGGTCGGGACCCAGGAGCTAGGTCGGATGGAGTGAGGTCGAGACCCAGGAGCGAGGTCGGATGGAGTGAGGTCGGGACCCAGGAGCGAGGTCGGATGGAGTGAGGTCGGGACCCAGGAGCGAGGTCGGATGGAGTGAGGTCGGGACCCAGATGCGAGGTCGGATGGAGTGAGGTCGGGACCCAGGAGCGAGGCCGGATGTAGTGAGGTCGGGACCCAGATGCGAGGTCAGATGGAGTGAGGTCGGGACCCAGATGCGAGGTCGGATGGCGTGAGGTCGGGACCCAGGTGCGAGGTCGGATGGAGTGAGGTCGGGACCCAGATGCGAGGTCGGATGGAGTGAGGTCGGGACCCAGGAGCGAGGTCGGATGGAGTGAGGTCGGGACCCAGGAGCGAGGTCGGATGGAGTGAGGTCGGGACCCAGGAGCCAGGTCGGATGGAGTGAGGTCGGGACCCAGGAGCGAGGTCGGATGGAGTGAGGTCGGGACCCAGGAGCGAGGTCGGATGGAGTGAGGTCGGGACCCAGGAGCGAGGTCGGATGGAGTGAGATCGGGACCCAGATGCGAGGTCGGATGGAGTGAGGTCGCGACCCAGGAGCGAGGTCGGATGGAGTGAGGTCGGGACCCAGGAGCGAGGTCGGATGGAGTGAGGTCGGGACCCAGGAGCGAAGTCGAGGCCCAGCAGCGAGGTCGGGACCCAGGAGCGAGGTCGAGGCCCAGCAGCGAGGGCGAAAGCCAGGACTGAGGTCGGGACCCAGGATTGAGGTCGGGACCCAGCAGTAAGGTCAGGAACCAGCAGCGAGTTCGGGACCCAGCAGAGAGGTCAGGACCCAGCAACGAGGTCGTGTGGAGTGAAGTCAGGACGCAGCAGCAAGGTCGAGATCCAGCAGCGAGGTCAGGTGGAGTGAGGCCGGGACCCAGCAGCGCAGTCGGGTGGAGTGAGATCGGGACCCAGGAGTGTGGTCAGGACCCAGCAGTGAGGTCGGAACCCAGCAGTGAGGTCGGGACCAGCAGTGAGGCCAGGACCCAGCAGTGAGGGCGGGACCCAGCAGTGAGGCCAGGACCCAGCAGTGAGGGCGGGACCCAGCAGTGAGGGCGGGACCCAGCAGTGAGGCCAGGACCCAGCAGTGAGGGCGGGACCCAGCAGTGAGGGCGGGACCCAGCAGTGAGGGCGGGACCCAGCAGTGAGGGCGGGACCTAGCAGCGAGGGCGGGACCCAGCAGCGAGGGCGGGACCCAGCAGCGAGGGCGGGACCCAGCAGTGAGGGCGGGACCCAGCAGCGAGGGCGGGACCCAGCAGCGAGGTCGGGACCCAGCAGCGAGGGCGGGATCCAGCAGTGAGGCCAGGACCCAGCAGTGAGGGCGGGACCCAGCAGCGCGATCGGGACCCAGCAGCCAGGTCGGGACCCAGCAGTGAGGGCGGGACCCAGCAGCGAGATCGGGACCCAGCAGCGAGATCGGGACCCAGCAGCGAGGGCGGGACCCAGCAGCGAGATCGGGACCCAGCAGTGAGGGCGGGACCCAGCAGCGAGATCGGGACCCAGCAGTGAGGTCGGGACCCAGCAGCGAGATCGGGACCCAGCAGTGAGGGCGGGAACCAGCAGCGAGATCGGGACCCAGCAGTGAGGGCGGGACCCAGCAGCGAGATCGGGACCCAGCAGTGAGGGCGGGACCCAGCAGCGAGGGCGGGACCCAGCAGCGCGATCGGGACCCAGCAGTGAGGGCGGGACCCAGCAGTGAGGGCGGGACCCAGCAGCGAGATCGGGACCCAGCAGTGAGGGCGGGACCCAGCAGCGAGATCGGGACCCAGCAGCGAGGTCGGGACCCAGCAGCGAGGCCGGGACCCAGCAGCGAGGGCGGGACCCAGCAGCGAGGGCGGGACCTAGCAGCGAGATCGGGTCCTAGCAGCGAGGTTGGGACTCAGCAACGAGGCCGGGACCCAGGAGTGAGGTCGCGACCCAGGAGCGAGGTGTTGTTGAGCGAGGCCGGTTGCCAGCTGCGATGTCGAGACCCAGCAACGAGATCGGGAGCAGCAAGTTCAGGAGCCAGGAGGGAGGTCGGGACCAATGAGCGAGGTCGGGATGCAGCAGTGAGGTCAGGACCCAGCAGCGAGGTCGGGACCCGGCAACGAGGTCGGGAGCAGCAAGGTCAGGACTTGGAGCGAGGTCGGGACCTAGGAGCGAGGTCGAGGCCCAGCAGCGAGGTCGAGGCCCAGCAGCGAGGGCGAAAGCCAGCAGCGAGGTCAGGACCCAGCAACGAGGTCATGTGGAGTGAAGTCAGGACGCAGCAGCAAGGTCGAGATCCAGCAGCGAGGTCAGGTGGAGTGAGGCCGGGACCCAGCAGCGCAGTCGGGTGGAGTGAGATCGGGACCCAGGAGTGTGGTCAGGACCCAGCAGTGAGGGTGGGGCCCAGCAGTGAGGTCGGGACCCAGCAGTGAGGGTGGGGCCCAGCAGTGAGGTCGGGACCCAGCAGTGAGGGTGGGGCCCAGCAGTGAGGTCAGGACCCAGCAGCGAGGTCGGGACCCAGCAACGAGGTCGGGAGCAGCAAGGTCAGGACTTGGAGCGAGGTCGGGTGGAGTGAGGTCGGGACCCAGGAGCGAAGTCGAGGCCCAGCAGCGAGGTCGGGACCCAGGAGCGAGGTCGAGGCCCAGCAGCGAGGGCGAAAGCCAGGACTGAGGTCGGGACCCAGGATTGAGGTCGGGACCCAGCAGTAAGGTCAGGAACCAGCAGCGAGTTCGGGACCCAGCAGAGAGGTCAGGACCCAGCAACGAGGTCGTGTGGAGTGAAGTCAGGACGCAGCAGCAAGGTCGAGATCCAGCAGCGAGGTCAGGTGGAGTGAGGCCGGGACCCAGCAGCGCAGTCGGGTGGAGTGAGATCGGGACCCAGGAGTGAGGTCGGGAGCCAGCAGTGAGGTCGGAACCCAGCAGTGAGGTCGGGACCAGCAGTGAGGCCAGGACCCAGCAGTGAGGGCGGGACCCAGCAGTGAGGCCAGGACCCAGCAGTGAGGGCGGGACCCAGCAGTGAGGGCGGGACCCAGCAGTGAGGCCAGGACCCAGCAGTGAGGGCGGGACCCAGCAGTGAGGGCGGGTCCCAGCAGTGAGGGCGGGACCCAGCAGTGAGGGCGGGACCTAGCAGCGAGGGCGGGACCCAGCAGCGAGGGCGGGACCCAGCAGCGAGGGCGGGACCCAGCAGTGAGGGCGGGACCCAGCAGCGAGGGCGGGACCCAGCAGCGAGGTCGGGACCCAGCAGCGAGGGCGGGATCCAGCAGTGAGGCCAGGACCCAGCAGTGAGGGCGGGACCCAGCAGCGAGGTCGGGACCCAGCAGCGAGGGCGGGACCCAGCAGCGAGGGCGGGACCCAGCAGCGCGATCGGGACCCAGCAGCGAGGTCGGGACCCAGCAGTGAGGGCGGGACCCAGCAGCGAGATCGGGACCCAGCAGCGAGATCGGGACCCAGCAGCGAGATCGGGACCCAGCAGTGAGGGCGGGACCCAGCAGCGAGGGCGGGACCCAGCAGCGAGATCGGGACCCAGCAGCGAGGGCGGGACCCAGCAGCGAGATCGGGACCCAGCAGTGAGGGCGGGACCCAGCAGCGAGATCGGGACCCAGCAGTGAGGACGGGACCCAGCAGCGAGGGCGGGACCCAGCAGCGCGATCGGGACCCAGCAGTGAGGGCAGGACCCAGCAGTGAGGGCGGGACCCAGCAGCGAGATCGGGACCCAGCAGTGAGGGCGGGACCCAGCAGCGAGATCGGGACCCAGCAGCGAGGTCGGGACCCAGCAGCGAGGTCGGGAGGAGCAGCGAGTTTGGGACCCAGGAGCGAGGTCGGGACCCAGCAGCGAGGTCGGGAGGAGCAGCGAGTTTAGGACCCAGGAGCGAGGTCGGGACCCAGGAGCGAGGTCGGGAGGAGCAGCGAGTTTAGGACCCAGGAGTGAGGTCGGGAGGAGCAGCGAGTTTGGGACCCAGGAGCGAGGTCGGAAGGAGCAGCGAGTATGGGACCCAGCAGCGAGGTCGGGAGGAGCAGCGAGGTCGGGACCCAGGAGCGAGGTCGGAAGGAGCAGCGAGTATGGGACCCAGCAGCGAGGTCGGGAGGAGCAGCGAGTTCGGGACCCAGGAGCGAGGTCGGGAGGAGCAGCGAGGTCGGGACCCAGCAGCGAGGTCGGGAGAAGCAGCGAGTTTAGGACTCAGGAGCGAGGTCGGGAGGAGCAGCGAGTTTGGGACCCAGGAGCGAGGTCGGAAGGAGCAGCGAGGTCGGGACCCAGCAGCGAGGTCAGGAGGAGCATCGAGTTTAGGACCCAGGAGCGAGGTCAGAAGGAGCAGCGAGTATGGGACCCAGCAGCGAGGTCGGGAGGAGCAGCGAGTTTAGGACCCAGCAGCGAGGTCGGGAGGAGCAGCGAGTTCGGGACCCAGGAGCGAGGTCGGGAAGAGCAGCGAGGTCGGGACCCAGCAGCGAGGTCGGAAGGAGCAGCGGGTTTAGGACCCAGGAGCGAGGTTGGGAGGAGCAGCGAGTTTAGGACCCAGGAGCGAGGTCGGGAGGAGCAGCGAGTATGGGACCCAGGAGCGAGGTCGGGAGGAGCAGCGAGTTTAGGACCCAGGAGCGAGGTCGGGAGGAGCAGCGAGTTTAGGACCCAGGAGCGAGGTCGGGAGGAGCAGCGAGTTTAGGACCCAGGAGCGAGGTCGGAAGGAGCAGCGAGTATGGGACCCAGGAGCGAGGTCGGGAGGAGCAGCGAGTTTAGGACCCAGGAGCGAGGTCGGGAGGAGCAGCAAGTATGGGACCCAGGAGCGAGGTCGGAAGGAGCAGCGAGTATGGGACCCAGGAGCGAGGTCGGGAGGAGCAGCGAGTATGGGACCCAGGAGCGAGGTCGGGAGGAGCAGCGAGTTTAGGACCCAGGAGCGAGGTCGGAAGGAGCAGCGAGTATGGGACCCAGGAGCGAGGTCGGGAGGAGCAGCGAGTTTAGGACCCAGGAGCGAGGTCGGGAGGAGCAGCGAGTTTAGGACCCAGGAGCGAGGTCGGGACCCAGCAGCGAGTATGGGACCCAGGAGCGAGGTCGGGAGGAGCAGCGAGTTTAGGACCCAGGAGCGAGGTCGGAAGGAGCAGCGAGTATGGGACCCAGGAGCGAGGTCGGGAGGAGCAGCGAGTTTAGGACCCAGCAGCGAGGTCGGGAGGAGCAGCGAGTTTAGGACCCAGGAGCGAGGTCGGGAGGAGCAGCGAGTTTGGGACCCAGGAGCGAGGTCGGAAGGAGCAGCGAGTATGGGACCCAGCAGCGAGGTCGGGAGGAGCAGCGAGTTCGGGACCCAGGAGCGAGGTCGGGAGGAGCAGCGAGGTCGGGACCCAGCAGCGAGGTCGGGAGGAGCAGCGAGTATGGGACACAGCAGCGAGGTCGGGAGGAGCAGCGAGGTCGGGACCCAGGAGCGAGGTCGGGAGAAGCAGCGAGTTTAGGACTCAGGAGCGAGGTCGGGAGGAGCAGCGAGTTTAGGACCCAGGAGCGAGGTCGGAAGGAGCAGCGAGTTTGGGACCCAGGAGCGAGGTCGGAAGGAGCAGCGAGGTCGGGACCCAGGAGCGAGGTCGGAAGGAGCAGCGGGTTTAGGACCCAGCAGCGAGGTCAGGAGGAGCATCGAGTTTAGGACCCAGGAGCGAGGTCGGGAGGCGCAGCGAGTTCGGGACCCAGGAGCGAGGTCAGAAGGAGCAGCGAGTATGGGACCCAGGAGCGAGGTCAGAAGGAGCAGCGAGTATGGGACCCAGGAGCGAGGTCGGAAGGAGCAGCGAGTATTGGACCCAGGAGCGAGGTCGGGACCCAGCAGCGAGGTCGGGACCCAGCAGCGAGGTCGGGAGGAGCAGCGAGTTTAGGACCCAGCAGCGAGGTCGGGAGGAGCAGCGAGTTCGGGACCCAGGAGCGAGGTCGGGAGGAGCAGCGAGGTCGGGACCCAGCAGCGAGGTCGGAAGGAGCAGCGGGTTTAGGACCCAGGAGCGAGGTTGGGAGGAGCAGCGAGTTTAGGACCCAGGAGCGAGGTCGGGAGGAGCAGCGAGTTTGAGACCCAGGAGCGAGGTCGGAAGGAGCAGCGAGTTTAGGACCCAGGAGCGAGGTCGGAAGGAGCAGCGAGTATGGGACCCAGGAGCGAGGTCGGGAGGAGCAGCGAGTTTAGGACCCAGGAGCGAGGTCGGAAGAAGCAGCGAGTATGGGACCCAGGAGCGAGGTCGGGAGGAGCAGCGAGTTTAGGATCCAGGAGCGAGGTCGGGAGGAGCAGCGAGTTTGGGACCCAGGAGCGATGTAGGAAGGAGCAGCGAGTATGGGACCCAGCAGCGAGGTCAGGAGGAGCAGCGAGTTTAGGACCCAGGAGCGAGGTCGGGAGGAGCAGCGAGTTCGGGACCCAGGAGCGAGGTCAGAGGGAGCAGCGAGTATGGGACCCAGCAGCGAGGTCGGGACCCAGCAGCGAGGTCGGGACCCAGCAGCGAGGTCGGGAGGAGCAGCGAGGTCGGGACCCAGCAGCTAGGTCGGGAGGAGCAGCGAGTATGGGACCCAGCAGCGAGGTCGGGACCCAGCAGCGAGGTCGGGAGGAGCAGCGAGTATGGGACCCAGGAGCGAGGTCGGGAGGAGCAGCGAGTTTAGGACCCAGGAGCGAGGTCGGAAGGAGCAGCGAGTATGGGACCCAGGAGCGAGGTCGGGAGGAGCAGCGAGTTTAGGACCCAGCAGCGAGGTCGGGAGGAGCAGCGAGTTTAGGACCCAGGAGCGAGGTCGGGAGGAGCAGCGAGTTTGGGACCCAGGAGCGAGGTCGGAAGGAGCAGCGAGTATGGGACCCAGCAGCGAGGTCGGGAGGAGCAGCGAGTTCGGGACCCAGGAGCGAGGTCGGGAGGAGCAGCGAGGTCGGGACCCAGCAGCGAGGTCGGGAGGAGCAGCGAGTATGGGACACAGCAGCGAGGTCGGGAGGAGCAGCGAGGTCGGGACCCAGGAGCGAGGTCGGGAGAAGCAGCGAGTTTAGGACTCAGGAGCGAGGTCGGGAGGAGCAGCGAGTTTAGGACCCAGGAGCGAGGTCGGAAGGAGCAGCGAGTTTGGGACCCAGGAGCGAGGTCGGAAGGAGCAGCGAGGTCGGGACCCAGGAGCGAGGTCGGAAGGAGCAGCGGGTTTAGGACCCAGCAGCGAGGTCAGGAGGAGCATCGAGTTTAGGACCCAGGAGCGAGGTCGGGAGGCGCAGCGAGTTCGGGACCCAGGAGCGAGGTCAGAAGGAGCAGCGAGTATGGGACCCAGGAGCGAGGTCAGAAGGAGCAGCGAGTATGGGACCCAGGAGCGAGGTCAGAAGGAGCAGCGAGTATGGGACCCAGGAGCGAGGTCGGAAGGAGCAGCGAGTATTGGACCCAGGAGCGAGGTCGGGACCCAGCAGCGAGGTCGGGACCCAGCAGCGAGGTCGGGAGGAGCAGCGAGTTTAGGACCCAGCAGCGAGGTCGGGAGGAGCAGCGAGTTCGGGACCCAGGAGCGAGGTCGGGAGGAGCAGCGAGGTCGGGACCCAGCAGCGAGGTCGGAAGGAGCAGCGGGTTTAGGACCCAGGAGCGAGGTTGGGAGGAGCAGCGAGTTTAGGACCCAGGAGCGAGGTCGGGAGGAGCAGCGAGTTTGAGACCCAGGAGCGAGGTCGGAAGGAGCAGCGAGTTTAGGACCCAGGAGCGAGGTCGGAAGGAGCAGCGAGTATGGGACCCAGGAGCGAGGTCGGGAGGAGCAGCGAGTTTAGGACCCAGGAGCGAGGTCGGAAGAAGCAGCGAGTATGGGACCCAGGAGCGAGGTCGGGAGGAGCAGCGAGTTTAGGATCCAGGAGCGAGGTCGGGAGGAGCAGCGAGTTTGGGACCCAGGAGCGATGTAGGAAGGAGCAGCGAGTATGGGACCCAGCAGCGAGGTCAGGAGGAGCAGCGAGTTTAGGACCCAGGAGCGAGGTCGGGAGGAGCAGCGAGTTCGGGACCCAGGAGCGAGGTCAGAGGGAGCAGCGAGTATGGGACCCAGCAGCGAGGTCGGGACCCAGCAGCGAGGTCGGGACCCAGCAGCGAGGTCGGGAGGAGCAGCGAGGTCGGGACCCAGCAGCTAGGTCGGGCGGAGCAGCGAGGTCGGGACCCAGCAGCGAGGTCGGGAGGAGCAGCGAGTATGGGACCCAGCAGCGAGGTCGGGACCCAGCAGCGAGGTCGGGAGGAGCAGCGAGTATGGGACCCAGCAGCGAGGTCGGGATCCAGCAGCGAGGTTGGGACCCAGCAGCGAGGTCGGGAGGAGCAGCGAGGTCGGGACCCAGCAGCGAGGTCGGGAGGAGCAGCGAGTATGGAACCCAGCAGCGAGGTCGGGACCCAGCAGCGAGGTCGGGAGGAGCAGCGAGTATGGGACCCAGCAGCGAGGTCGGGATCCAGCAGCGAGGTCGGGAGGAGCAGCGAGTATGGGACCCAGCAGCGAGGTCGGGACCCAGCAGCGAGGTCGGGAGGAGCAGCGAGTATGGGACCCAGCAGCGAGGTCGGGACCCAGCAGCGAGGTTGGGACCCAGCAGCGAGGTCGGGAGGAGCAGCGAGGTCGGGACCCAGCAGCGAGGTCGGGAGGAGCAGCGAGTATGGGACCCAGCAGCGAGGTCGGGACCCAGCAGCGAGGTCGGGACCCAGCAGCGAGGTTGGGACCCAGCAGCGAGGTCGGGAGGAGCAGCGAGGTCGGGACCCAGCAGCGAGGTCGGGACCCAGCAGCGAAGTCGGGATCCGGCATCGAGTTTGGGACACAGGAGCGAGGTCGGGATCCGACAGCGAGGTCGGGACCCAGCAGTGAGGTCAGGAGGAGCAGCGAGGTTGGGACCGAGGAGCGAGGTCGGGACCCGGCAGCGAGGTCGGGACCCAGCAGTGAGGTCGGGAGGAGCAGCGAGGTTGGGACCGAGGAGCGAGGTCGGGACCCGGCAGCGAGGTCGGGACCCAGCAGCGAGGTCGAGACCCAGGAGCGAGATCAGGAGGAGCAGCAAGGTCAGGTCCCAGGAGCGAATTCGGGATCTGGCAGCAACGTTGGGAGCAAGGAGCGAGGTCGTGTGGAGCAAGGTCAGGACCCAGCAGCAAGGTTGAGGCCCAGCAGCGAATGTGGGTGCAATGAGGTCGGGACCCAGCATTGAGGTTGGGACCCAGCAGCGAGTTCGTGACACAGCAGCGAAGTCAAGACCCAGCGCCGAGGTCAGGAGGAGCAGCGAGGTCGGGACCCAGCAGCGAGATCAGGAGGAGCAGCAAGTTCGGGTCCCAGAAGCGAGGTCGGGATCCGGCAGCAAGGTCGGGAGCAAGGAGCGAGGTCATATGGAGCGAGGTCAGGACCCAGCAGCAAGCCGAGGCCCAGCAGCGAGGGTGGGTGCAGCGAGGTCGGGACCCAGCAATGAGGTCGAGGCACAGCAGCGAGAGAGGGTGCAGCAAGGTTGGGATCCAACAGCATGGTCAAGACCCAGCAGTGAGGTCGAGACCCAGTGTCAGGGGGGTGTGGGTGGTCTCGATGAGGGGATCAGGTTCCCTTCTGACCAACTTGAGCGGTTTCGAATCGCTTCCACTCCCTTGGGTTCTGTACTCTGGATTTATTTGGGGGGGTGACAAAAGTGCAGAGGACACTGGTTTGATGCAAAGAACTTTGGTTTTATTACAGTCAAAGTAATACAGGCTTATTATTCTAGTAAGAAAATACATGGTCAAACTTACAATCACTCTAATAAAGGACAGTACAAGGAAAGGTACAAGGTCAAACTTATAACCACTCTAATAAAGAACAATACAGGGAAAGGTACAAGGTCAAACTTAGAATCACTCAACTAAAGTACCATACATTACACATTCAAAGGGGGTTGCAGTAAAATTATACCTCCCACCTCCCAATACCTAATTCTAGGTAGGTTAGACTCCAGGGCATGTAGGGACGAATGCTTACCAATACTTTTGATAGTTAATGGTAGATGGTGATATTCTTCCTTCCTTCAGGAGTTCAGACTTCGAGGCTGGAGAAGTTAGTTTACAACAGTCAAGTTGGTTTCTCTCCTTGTCTTGATGATGTAGTCGCAGCCTTGTAGCTACCTAGCAACCACCTCTCTAACCTCTGTTGAAAACAGTGGCCAGTTATACGATTTCAGTGGTTCTAATCTTAGCGCCAAATCTCTTCAAAGTCCTTGGTTCTTCTTCGTAATATTTTGTCGGGCTCGTTAAAAGTTGATATGTCTTGGGTGGGTTGGGATGGAAATATTAGTTTGGTAATTGCAATGTCCTTTTGTGCTTAGTCTTTCGCATACAGGCTGGATTGGGCCTCTTTGTGATGTATATGCTGAAATGGTTGTCCAGACCCATGTTGATGGGGAGCTACCTCTGGGTGATTTTGTGATGTTAATGTCTCTTGTGGAGAAGGATTTTCAAATACTCATTCTTCCAGACAGGTTAACTCAGTCTTCACACCCAGGTAGCTTTACTTAATTAGACTGTCTCTTGCTAGCTCCGTAGCTCTGCCCACAGCCTTGAGTTTGTCTTTTAAAATCCAAAATTCTATTAAAGTTCGTAGTTTCATCCATAAGCACTTTAGAATTCCAAACTTTTTGGTAGATAGTCCCAAATTAAATTTCCTTTCGAATGAGCCCAAACACAGGGGTGGGGGAGGGGTTCTTGTGAATTTTGCATTCCTTCATTCCCCCCTGTTGACACTCCACACTCTTGAGTGTCAATCAAGGTAAGCAAAATTCCTGCTCCCGAGAATCAACCTTCGCTGCATTTATACTAGCTAAACATTACCCTGCATCCCCCGTTGAAATGCAATGCAATATACAGGCGAATACAGTCATTACAATTCAGTTATAGCATAGAGGGGGTATGATGTCCCTCTTTTACTCGGTTTTCACAGTAAAATGACGGTATACAGTCATACACAACTTTTAAGTAAAGTAAAATAAAACACATAGTAACACATTCTCAAATACCATAAAGGTCCATAGTCAAACACGTTTTAAGTTCAGTAAAATAAAGATACATAGTCAAAACATTTATGTAACACTCTGACATTACTCGCGATGCTGCGGTTTACAGCAGGTAAAATCAAACACAAATTAAACATGGTAGTATGGTGTCACCCCTCCCTGCGCGATTCCCAAGTTCGGCCAAGGAGCGTATAGCACCCTTTGGTGCCTGACCTGACGGCCTCTGCATTTCACTCGGCAAGTGAGACACCATAAATAAATAATAATCGCGAGTTCACAAATAACTAAAGTGTGGGAAATGATTCAGATCCAAACTGGGACTTCTATATTTCTGAAAAGGTCCCACCAAGGCGGAATGGTGATCTCGAGAATCTTTTTCCCTATCTCAATGGTTTTCTGTTCTAGAGTATAGAAGTGTTTTTGTGAGATAATTATAGCTTTTAGCAGAGCAGTAAGATGTTCGGGTAGAGGGAGAATTGCATAGCCAAAATGTACAACATAATCCTGCAGGTTTGTAATGTTTTCCTTCACAGTGAGATGGACAGTGGAGGGTTCAGGAATGGGGACAATCCATTCCTGGGCCACTTGAACTGATGCCTCAGGTTTGAAGCAGAAACTGCTGTCACTTACCGGACACCAGAAGTGTCCATGCTGGTAGTGGGGTACACTGGTGGTGACACAATATGTCCCACCCCCTGTGTATGTTACCTGTGGAGGGACCTGGCCTTGTGCTGTTACTTCTATGGTGCAGTTAATAGGCTGTGCACCAGCAGCTTTAAACCCACACTGTGACTTTGAATGGACACTCAAGTACTGGGGACCCAGTATTACGTGTGCACCCCACCTCCGGCACCCGGAGAGGTCAGTACCCGTTACAGCGTGCTCCCACTTTATGACATAGGGTGGGACTACTGCGAAACGAATGTGTGCACCTCCCTGAATAACTCCAATGTTCTCCACCCAGTGCAGGTCGGGCTGTCCCACCCATGACCGGCATCCTTAATACTATCCCCATAATAGTGTGGTTAGATTTCCCACTGTCTACTGGGACAGGGTAGGCTTCAGAGGCTAGGCGGAGCTGGCACGGGCTTAATGAATTGCTGTACGGGTAGAGGGCTGCAAGGTGCTTGTTACTGATCCAAGAGGGGACTACACCTTGTTTTTAAATCCTCCAGGTTGTTGCGGCCCTCACCCAACAACCATGCCCCATACAGTACGCACACCTCGTTCTGTGCAACCTGGTCAGAAACATTTCTATCCTCCCGTATAAGAGCATTCACTGTCTGTGCATGTTTTTACAGCTCAGCCACTATTTCTTTTAAATGAACAGTCATAGCCTGGTCCTCGTGTAGTTCTGAACCTACTACAGTATTCTCCTGTTTCAGGATTTTTCTCAAATGAGTCTTTAAACTGTTTATCTGGGTTTTGTAGCTCTATGTCATCTAGGCTATTTATTACAGAGGATGCTGTATTGTAGGTAGTGAAAACATAGTTTATGATTCCCCTTCTAGGTCTCCCTGAGCCCATGGTGTCCCTAGCGTTTAGGGTGTATCGGTCTACTTTGTCTACATTTCCAAAGTCTAACTCATATTCATGTTCAAATTTCTTGAACATGTCTCTAAGTAGGGCCTGGTATAGCAGCTGTTTCCTTCGGACACCATGCAGGTAGGTGTACCTCGGTAAGGTTTAAAATTACTGAAGCTACTGCATAATGTACCCCCTGGTATAACACCTTTTCGGCCGGTACCAATACTAATCCATTCCCAGGTCCCTTGGTGGTGGTAGGACACCTTTCTATTACTGTGTGTATTGGCGGGGTTGTGGGCAGGGGTTTCTTAATGTGTGCTCTTAGTTCAGTGGCGTTAATTGGGATTGGGGAGTGTGGGACTGCGTAGGCTAGAGTCCCATCCCATCCCTTCCCCTTCATCTTGCCATTGCCTGGCGAAGGCGATCGATATGCCTGCGGGACAAATACTCTCTGATCCCCACATGCAAACATAAATTCCTTGTTCGGATTCCCACCATTTGTCCCAACACACTTTTACTCCTCCCCGTGTCCCCGTGATGGTGCGGTACGTATCATTACCGAGTCTTTCCCAGTCCGATTCCTGGTCCCATGCGTCCTTGCTGAGTTTTCTGAGCCACCACCATCTTCCCAGGGGAATGTTCCCTTTGCAAGTCAAACACACACGTTTTCCCTCTGTAACACTGACTCGGGCAGCGATAATTCGCATCCGGGGGCATGGAACTGAGGCCTCCATGTAGGTAAAGCCTTCCTGGCTGGAGTAGCGGGTAGAATTAGATCCCAGTCACCCTGGCCATCTTCCCTCGTGAGTGTAAACGGTGAGTTCTTCCACATCTCGGGGGCCACCCCCGGCGGTTACATCGGTGCACTTCCTCCTGAACACCCGTAAATGAGGGATTCTTCCACGTCTCCTCGGTCGCTGCTGCTCATCCTATCAGGGTGAGTAGGAATAGGATCCTTCTCATGTTGACCTCTTTCCTGTAGGGGCACATAAAACAGATTATCTAGCCCTGAGAAAGTTCTCTGGCTTGACAAAGGTGACTGAGTTCCAAATTTGGGCTCATAGTTTTTAATTGAATGGCTGTCTTATTCAGTTCCTTTTGGACTGATTGCTTTTAACTTTATCTCACCGTCATTCTGCTTGTTATCTTACCGGTGCTTCCTTAATAGCCATACCGGTAGATTCTTCTTACTCCCGGATATTACCCAGCCTGTGCTTCTTTTAACAGCTGCATAGGTAGATTATTTTCCTTACCCCAGTTTACTAATACATACATACTTATCATTACACAGATACATCTTACACTATTCTAAACTTATTCACTAAACATACTTAAATTCACATCGCTATATATGTACATCTACCACCCGTCTCCGGGTGGCCAGGTTAATTCCTGCCTTCTCTCTTTCTTCTTCTTCTGCTGGGTGTCCAGTGAGGTAGGTGATAGGTTTAGGTGGTGCACACCGACCTAAGTACCCTGACCGGACGTGGGTTTGAGTCCCACACTATCGGAGGAATGTCCCCTCCGGTGCTACAGCACACCGCTCCTTTGGGGGTGGCTGCCTGGTTCGTTTCTTCCCCTGGGGGTAGCTGCCTGGTTGGGGGCCACGGGCTGGGGACTCTCACTTGGTGGCTGGTCCACCGCTATCTCTTCTGGGGGTCCCTTGTTGCCTGAGGCTACCGGCTGGGTGTCCCTGCTCGCGGACTGGTCTCTGACCTTGGGTGCCCTTTTGCGGCTGGTCCCTCTCCCAGGGCAGAACCATTCAAATTGGGGCGCTGGTGACCACGGTGCCTTTGGCCGTGGTGTGCAGGGAGTGCTTCTTCAGGCTCCGGCTGCTGGGGATGCATCCGAGTTCCAAATGATTAGGGGACAGCTCCTCCAGTAACACTGTCCACAGCCCCTCTAGGTGCAGTCTGTGGGTCTACCACGTCCCCTGTGGGATTTCCACAGTCGGGGGCTGTTGGCTGGGGGTCCCTGTCTTTAGCACGGTTTACAGGTTTTGGCTGTCCCTTACGTTTAGCTGCTGCCCCTGGGGTGAAAAGTTTGCACTGATTTATGTGGAACCACGTTGTTCGGTGGGGCAATTTTATGGCATAGACCATGGGGCTTACCTTGTCGACAATGTGGTACGGTCCCATGTATAGTGCCTCAAAGACCCCTACTCTAGCGTAGTTCCTCACCATGACCTGGTCCCCTATCTCCCACTCGTGGTGTTTGCGGGGTTCTAGCAGCAGTCGGTTTCTCCGATGCTGTTTTCCCATGTTGTTAGCAGCCTGCCAGTGAATCTGTTTAAGGTGTTCAAACAGACTCCGAACAAAGCTGTCCTGGTTCGCTTCCCTAAGCTGAACTTCCATGAGTCCCGGGGCTAACACATGGGTGGGGGTTCGCAAGGCTCTGCCGATCATGAGCTCGTACGGGGAGTACCACGTGCTCTTTGACTGGTTGGCCCGGATCCCCATGAGGACCAGTGGTAGGACCTCTACCCACCCTTTGGGTGAGTCCCTTGTCTCTTTACGCAGCCTTTCTTTGATGGTGCGGTTTAAACGCTCCACAGGCCCAGATGACTGTGGGTTGTGGGCGACATGCCATTTCCCTTTGATGTCATGTACCTTAAGGGTCTCCTGCATCACCTGCCCGGTGAAGTGACTCCCGTGGTCGGACTCCACGTTTTGTGGTGGTCCCCATCGAGAGAACACTTCTCTGACCAGGATCCTAGCTGTTCCCAGGGCAGTGGCTGTTCGGCATGGGAAGACTTCCACTCATTTAGTGAATGCATCCACTAATACTAGGCAGTACTTGTAAACTCCCTGGGCAGTGGGTAGGGGCCCGATGTAATCGATCTGGATCGACTGCCAGGGTCTCTCTACCCTCCTGATATGTCCCATAGACACCTTTCTTTTCTGGGGGGTCGGGGTTGTCGGCTGTGCACACCAGACAGCTAGCGCAGAACTCGCGGACATCTTCCCTGAGTCCTGGCCACTACCCTGCCTGTTCCACTCGTTGCCAAGTGGTCTCAGGTCTGGGGTGTCCTGCTCCTGGACCCTTGTGGGCCAGCTGGAGGAATTCTTTCCAATGTTGTTGCGGTACTACCCATTGCTTCCCCCCTGAACAACATGCCTTCTTTAATGGCAATTGCTGCGGTGCCATACGGGCCGTCTATCCTTTCCCCTTTAGCTAACATGTTCAGGACAGTTTTGAGGGTGGGGTCTTGGGTCTGGACCATTTTTAGGTCTGGGGGAAAAGCTATCCCTGCCTTCCCTGCCGTCCCTATCCTGCCCCTGACTGCTGCTATGGGTCCTGGGTTGTGTCATGTATGTAACCACAATGTAACACCACTGTATTACTGTATACACTCAACCGAGATGCACACCTGGACCACAAGGGGTGAACTTGTGGGAGACACTCCTTACCTGATCACACAGGTGAAAAAAGGGAGGTCCCATGCATGGTCATCTTCTTTGGAGTCCTGTGAATAAAGAGTTAAGATCACAGAGTGACCTTGTCCCCAGAATGTGCCTGGTATGGTTTCATACTTTACATTGTAAGGACTTTACATTGGCGACAAAAACGGGAATTCACGACCCACAAGAACGGCCACCGGTAGCACAGAGGAACGGTACTGTGTTGGGGAAAACTGGGACGATTTTGTCGAGAGGCTTCAGCAAAGCTTCGTTATGAAAGAATGGCTGGAGGATGCAGCGGCTGACAAGCGAAGGGCTCATCTTTTGACCAGCTGCAGACCAAAGACTTACGCGCTCATGAAGGACTTACTAGCACCCGAAAAGCCGGTGGACAAAACCTTTGAAGAACTTAGCAAATTGATCGCGGAGCATCTCAAAACCAGCGAGTAGCATACATATGGCCTGACACAGATTCTACACCCACCGACGTCGTGAAGGACCGAGCATACCGGACTTCGTAGCGGACATCCGGCGTTTGGCCAGCCTCTGTAAGTTCACAGATGCCTGCAGGGAGGAGATGCTAAGGGACTTCTTTATCGAGGGCATCGGTCATGCGGGAATTTTCCGCAAATTAATTGAGACCAAGGATTTGACCTTGGAAGCGGCGGCGTTGATAGCTCAAACTTTCATGGCGTGGGAGGAAGAGATGAAAATAATATACGCGCGCAATTCTGCCTCTAACGCGGCGAGGAATCAGGGAGTCAACATCATCAATGCGACTCAGAGCCCCGCAGGCAGGCAGGGGCAGTCCGACACTCCCCAGGCAGCAATAGACCCCAGAGTAGGACTTCAACAGAGACAATGGCAGGCTGAACGGACATTCACGCCATCACAGTGGACAATGCGGCCCGGGATGGGGCCATTGACACCCACTAATAGGGTACTTAAGAGCAGTCAAAGGAACAGTCAGTGCAGAATGCCTGGCCATAGTCCCTTTGTTCCCAACAATGGAAACTTTAACTCATGCTGGAGGTGTGGGGGAAAACACTCAGCTAGATCTTGCAGATTTCAACAGTTTGTCTGCAGGAACTGCAAACTCAGTGGCCACTTAGCTCGAATGTGCAGGAAGTCTGCAACCAGACTAATATATGAGGCGGATGGACCAGAAGAGGGTTCTTTGAGGCAGAATGACTTTTGGGGCAAATCGATGGATGCCGAGGTTCAGCGGGTCTATGTGGCGAATATTCACAGTTCATACACCAAAACGCCACCAATGATGATGAGGGTTTTATTAAACAGTATCCCAGTACGCATGGAGCTGGACACTGGGGCCAGCCAGTCACACATGGGCGTTCAGCAATTTGAGAAGCTATGGCCACTTAAAGCCAGTAGACCCAAGTTAGCACGTATTGAGACACAATTACGGACTTACACTAAAGAAATCATTCCGGTGCTAGGCAGTGCAATGTTGGCTGTCACGCACAATGGGTTAGTGAATCGGCTGCCGCTCTGGATTGTCCCGGGCAATGGTCCTGCACTGTTGGGGAGGAGCTGGTTAGCCGAGATGAACTGGAAATGGGGGGATGTTCATGCAATGTCATCTGTGGAGCGAAGTTCGTGCTCACAAGTCCTACAACAATTCAATTCACTATTAAAACCTGGCGTTGGGACTTTCAAAGGCACTAAAGTAGTGATACACATCACCCCGGATACCAGGCCAGTGCACCACAAAGCCAGTGCGGTGCCGTATGTGATGCGGGAAAAGATCGAGAACGAATTGGACTGGCTGTTGAGAGAGGGCATCATCTCGCCTGTTGAATTCAGCGACTGGGCGAGCCCCATCGTTCCCGTCCTAAAAGAGGATGGCTCTGTCAGGATCTGTGGTGACTACAAGGCCACCATCAATCGGGTGTCCCTTCAAGATCAACACCCGCTCCCGAGAGCGGAGGACCTCTTCGCCACGCTGGCAAGCGGCAAGCTGTTCACCAAGTTGGACCTCACTTCAGCCTACATGACCCAGGAACTGGCCGACGAATCTAAACTACTGACCACCATCACCACGCACAAGGGACTGTTCGTTTATTAAACGTGCCCATTTGGCATTTGATCAGCGGCCGCGATGTTTCAACGAAACATGGAAAGCCTGCTTAAATCCATTCCTGGAACGATCGAATTCCAGGACGACATACTCATCACGGGTCGAGAAACCGAGGAACACCTCCACAACCTGGAGAAGGTGCTACGCCGACTAGACTCAAGAAGTCTAAATGTGTCTTCTTAGCTCCTGAGGTTGAGTTTCTGGACAGGAGGGTTGCTGCAGATGGGATTCGGCCCACCGAATCCAAAACAGAGGCGATTCGACGAGCACCCAGGCCCTGCAACACATCGGAGTTGCGTTCATTCCTGGGACTGTTGAACTATTTCGGGAACTTTTTGAGCACGTTGTTGGAGCTGCTACACGTACTCCTGCGTAAGGGTTGCGATTGGTTTTGCGGGGACTGTCAGGAACGGGCTTTTGATCCGGCGCGAAACCTACTTTCTTCAAACAAGTTGTTGACCCTGTACGACCCCTGTAAAAAATTGGTTCTGACATGTGATGCATCGTCCTCAGCAGGGCAATGCTGAGGGTCAACTACAACCTGTGGCTTATGCCTCCAGGTCGCTCTCTCAAGCAGAACGGGGATATGGGATGGTCGAGAAGGAAGCGCTTGCATGTGTCTATTGTGTAAAAAAAATGCATTATTACCGCTTTGGTGGAAAGTTTGAATTAGAGACGGACCACAAACCATTAACATCCCTGTTGTCAGACAGCAAGGCTGTCAATGCCAACGCATCAGCTCGCATACAGCGATAGACCCTCACGCTGGCTGCTTATGACTACTCCATCCGGGACTGGCCCAGCACTGAAAATTGCGTTGACGTGCTCAGCAGGCTTCCACTAGCCACCACTGAGGGGACAGCGGAGCAAAGCGCTGAGATGGTCATGGCTGTCGATGCCTTTGACAGCGCAGGCTCCCCCATCACAGCCCGCCAGATCAAAATCTGGACAAACAGAGATCCCCTCCTATCCCTGATTAAGAAATGTGTCCTGACTGGGGATTGGGCGCCTGCACACGGAGCATGCCCGGAGGAGGTCAGACCGTTCCACAGATGGATGGATGAGCTCTCCATCAAAGCCGACTGCCTACTATGGGGCAGCTGGGTAGTTATGCCCCAGAAGGGCAGGGAGGCATTCATCAGGGAACTCCACAGCGAGCACCCAGGCATTGTGCTGATGAAGGCCATTGCCCGGTCACACGTCTGGTGGCCTGGAATTGATTCAGACCTGGAACACTGTGTTCGCAGGTGCACGACATGTACCCAGCTGGATAATGCCCCCAGGGAGGTGCCGCTCAGCCCGTGGCCCTGGCCCACCAGGCCATGGTCACGCATTCATGTTGACTACGCGGGCCCGTTCATGGGAAAGATGTTCCTTATTATGGTAGATGCGTACTCGAAATGGATCGAGTGCATCATTCTGAATTCATGCACGTAATCCACCACCGTGGAAAGCCTACGTGCAATCTTTGCAACCCATAGCTTGCCAGATATCCTGGTTAGTGATAATGGCCCATGTTTCACAAGCTACGAATTCCGAGAGTTTATGTCGGGCAATGGCATCAACCATGTCAGGACTGCGCCGTTCAAGCCGGCCTCCAATGGCCAGGCGGAACGTGCGGTCCAAATCATTAAGCAAGGTTTGCTCAGGATTCAAGGACCCTCCCTACAATGCCGCCTATCGCGCCTCCTGCTGGTCTATAGATCCCAACCGCACTCGCTCACCGGGGTCCCGCCCGCAGAGCTACTAATGAAATGGACACTCAAAACTCAGTTGTCCCTCATTCACCCAGTCCTGACCAACATAGTTGAGGGCAAGCGCAAGACACAAAACGAGTCCCATGGCCTTTATTCGAGGGGGGGATGTATAGAAATAAATGATCCTGTATTCGTCCTCAATCACGCCATGGGGCCCAAATGGCATGAGGGTACTGTAATTGACAAAGAGGGGAATAGGGTCATCGTGGTAAAACTCAACAATGGTCAGATATGCAGTAAGCATCTGGACCAAGTAAAAAAATGTTCAGCATCAACACGGAGGAACCTGAAGAAGACCATGAGATGGAGCTCACACCACCGCCAGTGAACGAGCAACAAGAGCAATCAGAAGAATGCACAGTCCCTGCGGTCAGCCCGGACAGGCCGGAATCACCACAGGTGACAGACACTCACGTCAGTGTCCAACAACCAGAGCCCCAACTGCGGCGCTCCATGAGGGAGCGTAGACCACGTGAAAGACTAAACCTATGATCCCAATAAGACTTTGCGGGGGAGGTGATGTCATGTATGTAACCACAATGTAACACCACTGTATTACTGTATACACTCAACCGAGATGCACACCTTGACCACAAGGGGTGAACTTGTGGGAGACACTCCTTACCTGATCACACAGGTGAAAAAAAGGAGGTCCCACGCAGGGTCATTGTCTTTGGAGTCCTGTGAATAAAGAGTTAAGGAAACAGAGTGACTTTGTTCCCAGAATGTGCCTCGTATGGTTTCATACTGTAGAGTAAGGACTTTACAGGTTGTACGGATCCTAGAGCTTGCCCATGCAAGCCCCCTGCTTGGCCAACATGTCAGCCTGCTGGTTTCCCTCACTACGGGGTTCTGTGGTGGGATGTACCATTACCTTATGTATGTAGATATTCCCTTCCTCCCCTATGGCTTTCATGATCTTTTCCAGCAGGGGCTTATTTTCCAGGGGTCTCCCGTCTGCGGATGTGTATCCATGGCGGGACCGAATAGCCAGGTACTCCGTACACAAATGCATGTGAATATACTGTCCGAGCAAATCGTGTATGGGGTAGGGAATTCTTCGAGGTGTGTGACTACATACACCACCACTACAGTTCAGCGTGCTGGACGCTCATAGTACTGGGGAGTTTAATCGCCAGGGCAATGCCTGCCTCTGGGTCATAAACTCCGCAGCCTGTGAGTCGTTCACTTGCAGATACCATGCTTGAACCGTCCACATAGATCTCTTGGCCTGTGGGGTGTAACCCAGCCCGAAAGCCTATGTTAATTTCCCATACCCCTTCTATGGAACACCGGTGGGCTGTCCCTGGATAAATCATGTTGGCTGCGAGTCTAGGTTCGCAGAGACCCTTTACCCTTAGGTCCATTTGGGAGAGGAGCAGGGTCCAGCGAGCAATGCGGGCAGTGCTCACTGTCCCGTCCTTGATTCTCCCATTCAGGAGCATTTGGGTGGGCATATGGTGGGCAAGGAGTGTGATAAGGGACCCCCCTGTAAAGATCAGTGATCTTTTCACAGCCTAGTGAGTGGCTAGGAGGTGCCGCTCACAATTGGAATATCCCTTCTCCACGTCCGTGAGTATCCTGGAGGAGTAGACCACTGGCCTCAGCCGGCCGTGCCGCTCTTGGAGCAGTACTGCACTCAGACTGTCCCCAATGGCTGCTACCTCCAGGAAAAACTCTTTACCCCCATCTATGGCCCTAGAGCTGGTGCGGTCTGCAGGTCTTTCTTGAGTTGGATAAATGCTGCCTCGCAACCTTCGTCCCATTCCCACTCCACTCCCTTGTGAAGGAGTTGGAGCAGAGGGGCTGCTTTGGCTGCATAATCCTCGATGAAATCTCTGCAGTACTCGGTTAGCCCGAGAAAAGATCTTACTCCTGTTACTGTGTTGGGGGCAGGAAACTTCTGCACTGCTTCCCTTCTAGCTTTGTCAATGGCTCTCTCCCCAGCGCGCACAGCCAGTCCCAGGAATTTTACTTCCTTCAGGCCGATCTGTGCCTTCTTGGGGTTTACTTTAAATCCTTCTTCTTTCAGCAACTCCAGCAGTTCAGCCAGCAGTGGGCCATGCTCCTCCCCTTCATCGGTGAACAGGAGCAGGTCATCTACATACTGGACAAGCTGCTGGGGTCTGCTGAAACTCTTTAAACAGTCGGCCGTACACTGATGGAAAATACTGGGGCTGTTGTGGAAGCCCTGAGGGAGACAGTTCCAAGTGTATTGCTGTCCCTTAAAGGTAAAAGCAAACTTGTACTGATCTTCCCTTCTTAAAGGTATGGACCAGAACCCGTTGGAAATATCCAGCACCGTGAAGGTGGTCGCAGAGGCTGGGATACTTCCAATGAGGTCGGCGACAGCAGCAACAGTGGGTGCACAGGCGGGGATATTACGGTTGAGTACTCGATAGTCCACCGTGGCTCTCCAGGAGTTGTCCGGTTTCTTTACCGGCCACAATGGAGAGATCACATGGGTAGCTATCGGTCTCAATACCCACAGTTTAACTAGCGAACCCAAGGCTGTTTCCATGTCTGCCTCCGCCTCCCTGGGGAAGTTGTACTGTTTTTGTGGTCAGGTCATGGGGTCCTAACCTCGACCCTGTTTATTCTCCAGTAGCGTGTTTGTGAGTGGCAAAAGCTGCGAGGTTTTTCCTCACATATTCTTGATATTCTACAGGGGTGTTACTGACCAGTGATTCAAGGTCGTAACCCTCCTTTGGTTTCATGGTGCACACCGTTCCTTTTCCCTGTTTTCCCGGGATAACCATCACCTCACTCTCCTGTCCCGTACAGACTGACCCCCAAAGACAATGGTTTCTTAAATCCACTAGGATCCCTCTCCCTTCCTGCTCCCACTTCATCAGAACACAAGTCCACTTAGTGCGGAGTGTACCTAACTGAATGGAGAGCAGAACGGAGAATGAGCCAGTCTGTTCAGTGCCTGTGAAACCCACCAAGCTGTAGGGGACCTCGTTAGACAGAGGTGAGGCGGCGGGCTTAGCTGCATAAACAAGTGTGCTTGAGGCACCGGTGTCCAGCAGGTAAGTTCCTTTCACCTTTTCCACTTCCATCTATACGGTCGGTCTCCCCCACGCATCATACTCGAGGGCACACAGGTGGACAGGCTGTGCCTGTTCTAGTCACGGTTTTGGTTGGGAGGGGCAGATGGGATCTCGGTACCGGTGGCAGTGGCTACCTTCACAGGGCCATCTAACATGGCTCGGAGCACAGTTAAAAAGGTATCAAATGAGTGGGGAGGGACTGGCTTATCTGTCTCGGTCTTTTGGGCAGGGGCTGGGGAATTCTTTCCTGCGCTATTCTTCCAAGGATTTTTACAGTCCCTTCTCCAGTGCCCACTCTTTCCGCACCCAAAGCAGGTACGTTTGGTATCGGAGGAGTTGCCCCCTTCGTGGTGCCATTCCCTCTTGTCCTGGTTAGGTCGAATTTCATGAACCCTTCCCTTTTGTGGGTGCTCTTCTGTGCCTCTGCTGTTTCTGTAAGCTAGGGTCAGCTGCCTAAGCACTCCCTGTTCTGTGGCTTGGGGATCTCTGAGGTCGAACCAGGCCTCAGCCTTGGTTCTTATTCTGGGTAAACTGTTAGCTACTAGGCTTCAGAGCCAGTGTGCTAATTCATCTGGGTTTAAGTGATCTCTGTCTATGTCCCCACTACAGGCGCTTTTGTACACCGGCCACAGTCAGTATGCGAAATCCTGTGGGGTTTCTCCTGTGAGCTGCATCGTTTTCTCTACTCTAGAGAAGGGACTCCCGTCATTGCAGTCTATAGCTTCTAAAATGTCTTTTTGGACGGCAGCAAGTGTTTTCTGTCCTCTTTTGCTCGAAGTAGAGAGGTATTAGTACAGTTTGCTGTCTAGAGATAGGAGAAGCATTTTTGCCATTTCTGCATCATCGCACCCATTAATATCCCCTGCCTGTTCCACTTCCACAAAGTGAACCACAAAGTGAACCCTTTGGAGTTAGCTTTCCCAGATGGCTTACCATTGCCCTAAGCTGGTGGGGAGTGTGGGGGACCACAAACTGGCTTTCCAGGGGCCCTGGACCCCCGTTAAGGGTGGGTGGGCCAAACTTCTGTTGCCGGACCGGGCACATTGGCCCTGGTTCTAGCTCTCCCAGTTCTGGCTCGCCTCCCTCTCCTCCCTGCGGCCAAGCCAAGCTGAAACTCGGTGCTACAGGTGGCGTTGGTTCACTATCCCTGTCCGCCCCGCAACTGATTTGCCCCTCCTGCTGCTGACGGCACAAATCATTACAAATAGGTATCATTTGGTGGCAATTACAGAAACGTGGTTGCAGGGTAGCCAAGACTGGGAATTAAACAAAAAGGGTTATTTGACAATTCGAAAAGATAGACAAGAAGGGAAAGGAGGTGGGAAAGCTCTTTTAATAAAGGAAGATATCAGGGCATTGTGAGAGACGATATTGGCTCAAATGAACAAAATGTTGAATCATTGTGGGTGGAGATTAGAGATAGTAAGGGGAAAAAGTCACTGGAGGGCATAGTTTATAGGCCCCCAAATAATAACTTCACGGTGGGGCGGGCAATAATCAAGGGAATAATGGAGGCATGTGAAAAAAGAATGGCTGTAATCATGGGGGATTTTAACCTACATATCGATTGGTCAAATCAAATCGCACGGGGTAGCCTTGAGGAGGAATTCATAGAATGCATGCGGGATTGTTTCTTAGAACAGTATGTTACAGAACCTAGAAGGGAGCAAGCGATCTTAGATCTGGTCCTGTGTAATGAGACAGGAAAAATAAACGATCTCCTAGTAAAAGATCCTCGGAATGAGTGATCACAGTATGGTTGAATTTGTAATACAGATTGAGGGTGAGGAAGTAGTGTCTCAAACGAGTGTACTATGCTTAAACAAAGGGGACCACAGTGGGATGAGGGCAGAGTTGGCTAAAGTAGTCTGGAAACACAGACTAAACGGTGGCACAATTGAGGAACAGTAGAGGACTTTTAAGGAGCTCTTTCATAGTGCTCAACAAAAATATATTCCAGTGAAAAAGAAGGGCAGTAAGAGAAGGGATAACCAGCCATGGATAACCAAGGAAATAAAGGAGAATATCAAATTAAAAACCAATGCGTATAAGGTGGCCAAGGTTAGTGGGAAACTAGAAGATTGGGAAAATTTTAAACGGCAGCAAAGAATGACTAAGAAAGCAATAAAGAAAGGAAAGATAGATTACGAAGGTAAACTTGCACAAAACATAAAAACCGACAGTAAAAGCTATTACAGATATATAAAATGGAAAAGAGTGACTAAAGTAAATGTTGGTCCCTTAGAAGATGAGAAGGGGGATTTAATAATGAGAAATTATTTTGCTTCGGTCTTCACAGTGGAAGACACAAAAACCATGCCAAAAATTGCTAGTCACGGGAATGTGGGAAGGGAGGACCTTGAGATAATCACCCTCACTAGGGGGGTAGCGCTGGACAGGCTAATAGAACTCAAGGTAGATAAGTCCCCTGGTCCTGATGAAATGCATCCCAGGGTATTAAAAGAGATGGCGGAAGTTATAGCAGATGCATTCGTTATAATCTACCAAAATTCTCTGGACTCTGGGGAGGTACCAGCAGATTGGAAAGCAGCTAATGTAACGCCTCTGTTTAAAAAAGGGGGCAGAGTAAATGACAGGTAACTATAGGCCGGTTAGTTTAACATCTGTAGTGGGGAAAATGCTTGAAGCTATCATTAAGGAAGAAATAGCGGGACATCTAGCTAGGAATAGTGCAATCAAGCAGACGCAACATGGATTCATGAAGGGGAAATCATGTTTAACTAATGTACTGGAATTCTTTGAGGATATAATGAGCATGGTGGATAGAGGTGTACCGATGGATGTGGTGTATTTAGATTTCCAAAAGGCATTCGATAAGGTGCCACACAAAAGGTTACTGCAGAAGATAAAGGTACGCGGAGTCAGAGGAAATGTATTAGCATGGATAGAGAATTGGCTGGCGAACAGAAAGCAGAGAGTCGGGATAAATGGGTCCTTTTCGGGTTGGAAATCGGTGGTTAGTGGTGTGCCACAGGGATTGGTGCTGGGACCACAACTGTTTACAATGTACATAGATGACCTGGAAGAGGGGACAGAGTGTAGTGTAACAAAATTTGAAGATGACACAAAGATTAGTGGGAAAGCGGGTTGTGCAGAGGACACAGAGAGGCTGCAAAGAGATTTAGATAGGTTAAGCGAATGGGCTAAGGTTTGGCAGATGGAATACAATGTCGGAAAGTGTGAGGTCATCCACCTTGGAAAAAAAAACAGTAAAAGGGAATATTATTTGAATGGGGAGAAATTACAACATGCTGCGGTGCAGAGGGACCTGGGGGTCCTTGTGCATGAATCCCAAAAAGTTAGTTTGCAGGTGAAGCAGGTAATCAGGAAGGTGAATGGAATGTTGGCCTTCATTGCAAGAGGGATGGAGTACAAAAGCAGGGAGGTCCTGCTGCAACTGTACAGGGTATTGGTGAGGCCACACCTGGAGTACTGCGTGCAGTTTTGGTCACCTTACTTAAGGAAGGATATATTAGCTGTGGAGGGGGTACAGAAATGATTCACTAGGCTGATTCTGGAGATGAGGGGGTTACCTTATAATGATAAATTGAGTAGACTGGGTCTTTACTCGTTGGAGTTCAGAAGGATGAGGGGTGATCTTATAGAAACATTTAAAATAATGAAAGGGATATACAAGATAGAGGCAGAGAGGTTGTTTCCACTGGTCGGGGAGACTAGAACTAGGGGGCACAGCCTCAAAATACGGGGGAGCCAATTTAAAACCGAGTTGAGAAGGAATTTCTTCTCCCAGAGGGTTGTGAATCTGTGGAATTCTCTGCCCAAGGAAGCAGTTGAGGCTAGCTCGTTGAATGTATTCAAATCACAGATCGATAGATTTTTAACCAATAAGGGAATTAAGGGTTACGGGGAGCGGGCGGGTAAGTGGAGCTGAGTCCACGGCCAGATCAGCCATGATCTTGTTGAATGGCGGAACAGGCTCGAGGGGCTAGATGGCCTATTCATGTTCCTAATTCTTATGTTTTTATGTTCTTATGAACCGGTATAGTCACCGATGCCACAGGTGGTGGCCAGGTAGTTTCTTCCTTCTCTTCCAGGTTTACCTGGGGCGTACCCGGGCTTATTAGGCATACCATGCCTTTTGCCTTGGACAGAGCAAAGTTTAAACTTTTAATTTGTTACTGGCAGGGACCGTGGTCTCCCAATTCAAACCCCTTAGTGCTAGCTACTTTATATGCTGCCTGCACATCTTTTAATCTTTCCTGGAGCTCTTTTACTTGTAGGGTGAGGCGAGTGCTTTCCTCCCTCAGTGACTTTTCATTACTTTTGGCCTCGGTAACCTGACATTGAATATAGTCCTGACTGTTTTTAAACCTTTCCATTATTTGGTCCTTTCCTGTTTTAGCTTACGGAGTTCTCCTGATAATCTTTCTTCTGACTTAACCCTTTCCTGATAGTTCTCTGCGCATTCCCATAACTCTGCCTCTAATGTTTCATTCATTCTATCTGGGAGTTGGATCTGTCGCTGTCGACTGACCAACCAGATTGCCTTCTCTACTGCTTCTTTGTGATCTTTGCTTGCTGTCCACTGGGCTGCAGCGTCAGCTGGACGCTCAGCGCGCAATAGATTAAGCACCCATTCCTCAGTTACTTTGACCTTCTTAAACACATAGGAGGAAATCCTCTCTTCCAGTTTGGTTCTTTGCCCCAAACCAGCACTCTCCACATCACACCCTGTGTACCAGAGTCCTGCCACAGTCGCTATTTTGTAAGGGGGGTGTGGGTGGTCTCTATGAGGGGGTCAGGTTCCCTTCTGACCAACGTGAGCGGTTCGAATCGCTCCCACTCCCTTGGGTTCTGTACACTCTGGATTTATTTGGGGGGGGTGTGACAAAAGTGCAGAGGACACTGGTTTGATGCAAAGAACTTTGGTTTTATTACAGTCAAGGTAATACAGGCTTATTACTCTCATAAGAAAATACACGGCCAAACGTACAATCACTCTAATAAAGGACAGTACAAGGAAAGGTACAAGGTCAAACTTATAACCACTCTAATAAAGTACAATACAGGGAAAGGTACAAGGTTAAACTTATAATCACTCTAATAAAGTACCATAAACTACACATTCAAAGGGGGTTGCAGTAAAATTATACCTCCCACCTCCCAATACCTAATTCTAGCTAGGTTAGACTCCAGGGCAGGCAGGGACAAATGCTTACCAATACTTTTGATAGTTAATGGTAGATGGTGATGTTTTTCCTTCCTTCAGGAGTTCAGACTTTGAGGCTGGAAAAGTTAGTTTACAAATGTCGCGTTGGTTTCTCTCCTTGTCTTGATGAGGTAGTGGCAGCCTTGTAGCTACCTAGCAACCACCTCTCTAACCTCTGTTGAAAACAGTGGGCAGTTATACGATTTCAGTGGTTCTAATCTTAGCGCCAAATCTCTTCAAAGTCCTTTGTATAATTTTGGCGGGCTTGGTTCTTCTTCGTAATATTTTGTCGGGCTCGTTAAAAGTTTATATATCTTGGGTGGGTTGACGTTCGAAAACTGTTTCCTGATGGAAATATTAGTTTGGTAATTGCAATGTCCTTTTGTGCTTACTCTTTCGCATACAGGCTGGATTGGGCCTCTTTGTGATGTATATGCTGAAATGGTTGTCCAGACCCATGTTGATGGGGAGCTACCTCTGGGTGATTTTGTGATGTTAATGTCTCTTGTGGAGAAGGATTTTCAAATACTCATTCTTCCAGACAGGTTAACTCAGCCTTCACACCCAGGTAGCTTTACTTAATTAGAACTGTCTCTTGCTAGCTCCGTAGGTCCGCCCACAGCCTTGAGTTTGTCTTTTAAAATCCAAAATTCTATTAAAGTTCGTAGTTTCTTCCAAAAGCACTTTAGGGTTTGAAACTTTTCGTAGATAGTCCCAAATTAAATTTCCTTTTGAATGAGCCAAAACACAGGGGGAGGTTTCTTGTGAATTTTGCATTCTTTCACCAGCAGCAAGGTCGGGAGCCAGGAGCAAGGTCGGGACCCAGCAGCGAGGTCAGGTGGATTGAGCTCGGGACCCAGCAGCAAGGTTGGGACCCAGGAGCGAGGCCGGGACCCAGTAGTGGGGTCGGGAACCAGGAGCGAGGTCGGGACCCAGGAGCGAGGTCGTGGCACAGCAGCGGGGCCGGGTGCAGTGAGGTTGGGACCCAGCAGTGAGGTTGGGACCCAGGAGTGAGATCGGGACCCAGGAGCGAGGTCGAAACCGAAGAGCGAGGTCAGGACCCAGCAGTGAGGTCGAGACCCAGGAGCAACGTCGGGACCCAGGAGCGAGGTTGGGACCCAGGAGTGAGCTCGGGACCCAGCATCGAGGTTGGGACCCAGGAGCGAGGCCGGGACCCAGTAGTGGGGTCGGGAACCAGGAGCGAGGTCGGGACCCAGGAGCGAGGTCGTAGCACAGCAGCGGGGCCGGGTGCAGTGAGGTTGGGACCCAGGAGCGAGGTTGGGACCCAGGAGTGAGATCGGGACCCAGGAGCGAGGTTGGGACCCAGGAGCAAGGTCAGGAACCAGCAGTGAGGTCGGCACCCAGGAGCGAGATCGGGACCCAGGAGCGAGGTCAGGACCCAGAAACGAGGTCGGAACCCAAGAGCGAGGTCAGGACCCAGCTGTGAGGTCGAGACCCAGGAGCAACGTCGAGACCCAGGAGCGAGGTTGGGACCCAGGAGTGAGGTCGGGGCCCAGCAGCGAGGTTGGGACCCAAGAGTGAGGGCGGGGCCCAGCAATGAGGTCGAGACCCAGGAGCGCGGTCGGGACCGAGGAACAAGGTTGGGACCCAGCAGTGAGGTCAGGATCCAGGAGCGAGGTCTGGAGCCAGGAACGAGGTCAGGGCCCAGCAGTGAGGGCAGAGCCCAGCAGCGAGGTCAGGACCCAGCAGCGAAGGCGTGAAGAGTGAGGTCGGGACCTCGGAGCGAGGTCAGGAGCCAAGAGCGAGGTCGAGTCCCAACAGCGAGGTCGGGACCCAGCAGTGAGGTCGGGAGCCAGGAGCGATGTCGGGACCCTGGAGCGAGATCAGGATCCAGCAACGAGGTCGTGTGGAGTGAGGTCGGGACCCAGGAGCAAGGTCATGTGGAGTGAGGTCGGGGATCCAGCAGCGAGGTCGGGTGGAGTGAGGTCAGGACCCAGGAGTGAGGTCGGGGCACAGGAGTGAGGTTGGGGCCCAGGAGTGAGGTCGGGGCACAGTGGTGAGGTCGGGTATAGCGGGGTCAGGATGGGCAGCAAGGTCGGGACCCAGGAGCAAGGTCGGGCCATGCGAGGTCGGGATCCAGCATCAAGGTCGTGTGGAGCGAGGTCGGGACCCAGGAGCAAGGTCGTGTGGAGCGAGGTCGGACCCTGCAGCGAGGTCGAGACCCAGCAGCGAGGTCGAGACCCAGCAGCGAGGTCAGGACCCAGCAGCGAGGTCAGGTGGAGTGAGGTTGGGAGCCAGGAGCGAGGTCGGGACCCAGCGGCGAGGTCAGGTGGAGCGAGGTCGGGACCCAGGAGTGAGGTCGGGGCCCAGCAGTGAGGCCAGGTGGAGTGAGGTCAGGACCCAGCAGCGAGATCGTGGCCCAGCAGCGAGATAGATGCACAGCAGCGAGGGGGGTTGCAGCGAGGTCGGGATATCGCAACGAGGTCGAGACACAGCAACGAGCAAGGGTGCAGTGAGGTTGGGACCCAGCAGCGAGTTCAGGACCCAGCAGTGAGGTTGAGACCCAGCAGCGAGGTCGAGACCCAACAGCAAGGTCGGGAGCCAGGAGCGAGGTCCGGACCTTACAGTGAGGTCAGGTGGATTAAGGTCGGGACCCAGCAGTGAGGTCGGGACCCAGAAGCGAGGCCGGGACCCAGTAGCGGGTTCGGGACCCAGCAGCGAGGTCGGGTGGAGTGAGGTCGGGACCCAGCAGCGAGGTCGGGACCCAGTAGCGAGGTCGGGTGGAGTGAAGTCGGGATCCAGCAGCGAGGTCGGGACCCAGTAGCGAGGTCGGGTGGAGTGAAGTCGGGATCCAGCAGCTAGGTCGGGACCCAGTAGCGAGGTCGGGTGGAGTGAAGTCGGGACCCAGCAGCGAGGTCGGGACCCAGTAGCGAGGTCGGGTGCAGTGAGGTCGGGACCCAGCAGTGAGGTCGGGACCCAGTAGCGAGGTCGGGTGGAGTGAGGTCGGGACCCAGCAGTGAGGTCGGGACCCAGTAGCGAGGTCGGGTGGAGTGAGGTCGGGATCCAGCAGCGAGGTCGGGTGGAGTGAGGTCGAGAACCAGGAGCGAGGTCGGGACCCGGTAGCGAGGTCGGGTGGAGTGAGGTCGGGATCCAGCAGCGAGGTCGGGTGGAGTGAGGTCGAGAACCAGGAGCGAGGTCGGGACCCGGTAGCGAGGTCGGGTGGAGTGAGGTCGGGATCCAGCAGCGAGGTCGGGTGGAGTGAGGTCGAGAACCAGGAGCGAGGTCGGGACCCGGTAGCGAGGTCGGGTGGAGTGAGGTCGGGATCCAGCAGCGAGGTCGGGTGGAGTGAGGTCGAGAACCAGGAGCGAGGTCGGGACCCGGTAGCGAGGTCGGGTGGAGTGAGGTCGGGATCCAGCTGCGAGGTCGGGTGCAGTGAGGTCGGGACCCAGCAGTGAGGTCGGGACCCAGTAGCGAGGTCGGGTGGAGTGAGGTCGGGATCCAGCAGCGAGGTCGGGACCCAGCAGCGAGGTCGGGTGCAGTGAGGTCGGGACCCAGCAGCGAGGTCGGGACCCAGTAGCGAGGTCGGGTGGAGTGAGGTCGGGATCCAGAAGCGAGGTCGGGACCCAGCAGCGAGGTCGGGTGCAGTGAGGTCGGGACCCAGCAGCGAGGTCGGGACCCAGTAGCAAGGTCGGGTGGAGTGAGGTCGGGATCCAGCAGCGAGGTCGGGTGGAGTGAGGTCGGGATCCAGCAGCGAGGTCGGGACCCAGCAGTGAGGTCAGGTGGAGCAAGGTCAAGATGGGCAGCAAGGACGGGACCCAGGAGCAAGGTCAGTAGTGTGTTCCTAACACAGATGAGACTGCACACAGGGAGGTTAAAGTAACAGTGACCTTAGTCTTTATTAAGACATTCCAGAGTGAAGAACAGGCCTTAGAGACCGGCTTATATACAGTACTCCCAAGGGATGCTGGGATCCCTTGGGACTTCAGGGGATGCGCTCCCTGGTGGCGGAACATGGGAGTGCATGCTTTACAGATATACAACATCACTCCCCCACAAAGTCAAAGTGAAAACTATTTACAAGGTGAGGCGGTCGGGAGCCTTTCCCTGGTGGACCACCTCGGTACAAATGTCTGTTCTGGTGTGTTGGCTGTGCCCTCACTGGGCTGGCGTGTTGTTGGCCCTGCAGGACTGCTGGGTGAGCCTGGCCTTGCTGGGCTGTTGGGTGTGATGGGTTCAATTTCCTGGTACGGGGTGGTGTCGTTGATCCTTTGGGTGTGTGTTGTGAGCTCGAAAAAGGTGGTGTGTGCTGTGGGTTGTTCAGGGCAGTCTGTGAACCGCAGCCTCATTTGGTCCAGGTGCTTTCTGCAAAGTTGTTCATTATCTAGTTTGACTACAAACACCCGACTCCCTTCTTTAGCAATCACCGCGCGATCCACTTGGGACCATGTCCATAGTTTAGCACATACACAGGGTCATTCAGATCAATTTCCCGTGACACAGTGGCGCGAACATGGTTTACCATTTGTTGCCGCCGCCTGCTCTCTACCTGATCATGCAGGTTGGGGTGAACCAGCGAGAGTCTGGTTTTAAGTGTCCTATTCATGAGTAGCTCAGCCGGGGGCACCCCTGTGAGTGAGTGGGGTCTCGTGGGGTAGCTGAGCAGTACTCGGGACAGGCGGGTTTGGAGTGAGCCTTCTGTGACTCGTTTAAGGTTCTGTTTGATGGTTTGTACTGCCCGCTCTGCCTGCCCATTGGAGGCTGGCTTAAACGGGGCCGAGGTGACATGTTTGATCCCATTGCGGGTCATGAATTCTTTAAATTCGGTACTGGTGAAACATGGCCCGTTGTCACTGACCAGTATGTCAGGCAGGAAGTGGGTGGCAAACATGACCCTCAGGCTTTCAGTGGTGGTGAAAGTGGTGGTGCTTCCCGACATTATTTCACATTCAATCCATTTTGAAAAAGGATCCACCACCACCAGGAACATTTTACCGAGAACCGGGCCTGCATAGTCGACATGGATCCTCGACCATGGTCAGTAAGGTCAGGACCACAAACTTAGTGGTGCCTCTCTGGGCGCATTGCTCAACTGAGCACACACGCGGCATTGTCATACACAGGACTCTAAGTCAGAGTCGATACCGGTCCACCACACGTGGGATCTGGCTATCGCTTTCATCATTACTATACCCGGGTGTGTGCTGTGGAGATCTGAGATGGACGTCTCCCTGCCCTTTTTGGGTAGCACTACACGGTTACCCCACAACAGGCAGTCTGCCTGGATGGACAGTTTGTATTTTCGCCACTGGAACGGCTTGATTGGCTCTTGCATTTCAATGGGGATGCTGGCCCAGCTCCCATTCAGTACACAGTTTTTTTACTGGGGACAGCATAGGATCTTGGCTGGTCCAAGTCCTAATCTGGCGGGCCGTGACAGGTGATTTATCATTTTCAAACGCTTCCATGACCATCAACAAGTCTGCGGGCTGCACCACCATCAACAAGTTTGCAGGCTGCGCCATTTCCACCCCCCGTCGTAGGCAATGGTAGCCGACTGAGACCATCCGCACAGTTCTCAGTGCCTGGCCTATGGCGGATGGTATAGTTATACGCTGATAGCATGAGTGCGGGCTGAGGCATGAGTACTTATCCTCTTGTTTTCAGCGAACAGGGATGTGAGGGGCTTGTGATCGGTTTCCAGCTCAAATTTGAGGCCAAACAGGTACTGATGCATTTTCTTTACCCCGAACACACATGCTAATGCCACTTTCTCAATCATGCTGGAGGCCTCTCGGCCTTCGACAAGCTCCTGGAAGCATAGGCGACAGGTTGCAACTTCCCTGCAACGTTAGCTTGTTGTAATACACACCCGACTCCGTACGACAACACGTCGCATGTTAGCACAAGTCTTTTACACGGGTTATACAATACAAGCAGCTTGTTGGAGCATAAAATGTTTCTGTCTTTCTCAAAAGCAATTACTTGTTTTTTTCCCATACCCAGTTCGCACCTTTACGCAATAATACATGTAGGGGCTCTAAGAGGGTGCTTAACCCCGGTAGGAAGTTACCAAAATAGTTGAGGAGTCCCAGGAACGACCGCAGCTCCGTGGCGTTCTGTGGGACACGTTCCTGATAGCCTCTGTCTTGGCGTCGGTGGGCCGAATGCCGTCCGCCGCGATCTTTCTCCCCAAAAACTCCACTTCTATTCAACCTCTTCAGCCACAGCCTTACGCGATCCAGTCACTGGAGGACCTCCTCCAGCTTTTGTAGGTGCTCGACGGTGTCCCGAGCCATGACCAATATGTCGTCCTGAAAAACCACCGTGCGTGGTATGGACTTGAGTAGGCTCTGCATGTTTCTCTGGAAGATCGCTGCAGCCGACCGAATTCCAAAGGGGCACTGTTGTAGATGAAAAGTCCCTTGTGCGTGTTGATGCAGATGAAGCCCTTCAAAGACTCCACCAGCTCTTGCGTCATGTAGGCCGAAGTCAGGTCGAGCTTGGTGACCATCTTGTCTCCTGCCAACGTCGCAAATAGGTCATCTGCCTTAGGTAGCGGGTATTGGTCCTGTAGCGAGAAACGATTAATATTTATTTTATAATCGCCGCAAATCCTGACCGTGCCATCACTTTTGAGTACTGGAACAATCGGGCTGGCCCACTCGCTGAATTCCACTGGGGAGATGATGCCCTCACATTGCAGCCTGTCCAGCTCGATTTCCACTCTCTTCCTCATCATGTGAGGTACCGCTCGCACCTTGTGGTGAATGGGTCGTGCCTCTGGGATCAAGTGGATCCGCACCTTCGCCCCGGAAAAGGGAAGGAAATTTGTTAAGAACCTGAGTACATGAGGCCTCATCGACATGTGATAGCGCTCAGATGTCATCCCATTTCAGCAGACTTTGCCCAGCCAGCTCCTTCCAAGCAGTGTGGGGCCATCGCCCGGGACAATCCAGAGTGGCAGTTCATGCACCATGCCCTCGTAGGTGACCTTGACCATGGCGCTGCCCAGGACAGTGATGAGTGTCATGTTTATAACCTTCACATAACTGTAACCTTTATGTAACAATACTGTACACTGTATACACCTGAGTACTGCACACCTTGACCACAGGGGGTGAACTTGTGGGAGACACTCCTCACCTGGTCATCCAGGTATATAAAGGGAGGTCCCACGCAGGGTCAGCACTTCTTGGTCCTGAGAATAAAGGTTCAGGTCACGTACTGACCTTGTCTGCAGTACATGCCTCGTATGATTCTATAGTAAGGTGTAAGGACACCACATTTGGCGACGAGAAACGGAAATCAACGACCCACGAGGATGGCCACCGGTAACGCAGAGGAATGGTACTGTATTGGTGAGGACTGGGACGATTTCGTTGAGAGACTCCAGCAGAGCTTTGTCATGAAGGACTGGCTGGGAGAGGAAGTGGCTGGCAAGCGGAGGGCGCATCTACTGACCAGTTGTGGATCCAAGACCTATGCGCTGATGAAAGACCTGCTCGCACCGAGAAGCCGCCAGACAAGTCCTTTGAAAAGCTCAGCACTCTGATCGGTGAGCGCCTTAAACTGGTGAGCAGTATACACATGGCCCGGCACCAGTTCTATACATACCAGCGTCAGGAGGGACAAAACATAGCGGACATCGTTGCGGACCTTCGGCAATTGGCCAGCCTCTGTAAGTTCACAGACGCCTGCAGGGGGGAGATGTTAAGGGATTTCTTCATTGAGGGCATTGGTCATGCCGGGATTTTCAGGAAGTTTATTGAGACCAAGGACTTGACTTTGGAAAGGGCAACGTTGATAGCTCAGACCTTCATGGCAGGGGAAGAGGAGACCAAGATAATTTACGCGCGCAGCCCTGGTTCCAATGTGGCGATGGTCCAGGGAGTTAACATTGTAAATGAGACTCAGAACCCTGCAGGCAGGCAAGGGCAATTCGAGACCGCCCAGGCAGCAACAGGCTCTAGACTGGGCCAGCAACAGAGACAATGGCAGGGGGATCGGCAATTCATGCCATCACAAGGGACAATGCGTCCCGGGATGGGACCATTGACACTCAGCAACAGAGTGCTCAGGAGTAATCAAAGAGACAATCAGAGAGGAATGCCTGTTAACATTTCCTTTGTTCACAACAATCTCAGCTCATGCTGGAGGTGTGGTGGCAGACATGCTGCGGAAACCTGTAGGTTTCAACAATTTATCTGTAGAAACTGTAACTTCAGTGGACGTCTGGCCAGAATGTGCAGAAAGCCCGTAGCGAGGCTAGTTTACGAGGCGGAGGAACCAGACGAGGGGTCTGCAAGGCAGGGTGATGCTTGGGGAAAAGCTATGGACGCTGAAGTCCAGCGGGTTCATGTGGCAGACGTCCACAGCTCATATACCAAAATGCCACACGTGATGATGAAAGTTCTATTAAGTGGCATCCCGGTACGCATGGAGCTGGACACAGGAGCCAGCCAGTTACTTATGAGTGCCCAACAATTTGAAAAACTATGATCACTCAAAGCTAACAGGCCCAAACTAGAACGCATTGACATGCAGTTACGGACGTACACCAGAGAGATCATCCCAGTACTAGGCAGTGCAAACTTGGTGGTCACATACAATGGGTCAGAGAAGCGGCTGCCACTCTGAATTGTCCCGGGGAATGGTCCCGCGCTCTTGGGGAGGAGCTGGCTAGCCGAGATGAACTGGAAATGGAGGGATGTGCATGCCATTTCATCTGTGGAGTGAAATTCATGCTCACAGGTCCTACAGAAATTCGAGCCACTTTTTCAACCTGGTGTCGGGACCTTTAAGGGCACCAAAATATTGATACGCGTCACCCTGGACGCCAGACCAGTGCACCACAAAGCCAGAGCCATGCCGTATGTGATGCGTGAGCGAATTGAGAGTGAGTTGGACAGGCTGCTAAGAGAGGGCATAATTTTGCCTGTTGAATTCAGTGACTGGGCAAGCCCCATCGTTCCTGTCCTTAAAGCGGATGGCTCGGTCAGGATTTGTGGCGATTACAAGGCCACCCATCAACCGAGTATCACTACAGGACCAATACCCGCTTCCGAGAGTGGAGGATCTTTTTGCCACACTGGTAGGTGGCAAGCTGTTCACCAAGTTGGACCTCACTTCAGCCTACATGACTCAGGAACTGGCTGATGAATCCAAGCTTCTGACCACCATCACTATGCACAAGGGGCTATTTGTTTACAACAGGTGTCCGTTTGGCATTCGTTCAGCGGCCGCCATCTTCCAGAGGAACATGGAAAGCTTGCTCAAATCCATCCCTGGAACAATTGTATTCCAAGATGACATCCTAATCACGGGTCGAGACACCAAGGAACACCTCCACAACCTGCAGGAGGTGCTATGCCGACTGGACCAGGTAGGCTTATGACTAAAGAAGTCCAAGTGTGTGTTTTTGGCCCCAGAGGTCGAGTTTTTGGGCAGGAGGGTTGCCGCAGATGGGATCCGGCCTACCGAATCCAAAACGGAGGCGATCCGTCGTGCGCCCAGGCCCGGCAACACGTCGGAGTTACGGTCATTTCTGGGACTATTGAACTACTTCGGGAAATTTCTGACGAACTTAAGCACATTGTTGGAGCCGCTGCACGTGCTCCTGCGTAAGGGTTGTGAATGGTTTTTTGGGGACTGTCAAGAACGGGCTTTCAATCGGGCGCGGAATCTGCTTTGTTCTAACAAGCTGTTGACCTTGTACAACCCCTGTAAGAAACTGGTTTTAACGTGTGATGCATCATTCTATGGGGTTGGGTGCATGTTGCAGCAGAGTAATGATGAGGGCCAACTCCAACCTATGGCTTATGCCTCCAGGTCGCTCTCCCAGGCAGAATGGAGGTATGGGATGGTTGAAAAGGAAGCACTCGCATGTGTCTACGGGGTGAAAAAGATGCACCAGTACCTTTTCGACAGAAGGTTCGAGTTAGAAACGGACCACTAACCGTTAACATCCCTGTTGTCCGACAACAAGGCTGTCAATGCCAATGCGTCAGCTCGCATACAGCGGTGGGCCCTCACGCTGGCTGCGTATGACTACACAATATGGCACCGGCCAGGCACTGAAAATTGTGCTGATGCGCTCAGCAGGCTCCCACTGGTGACCACCAAGGGGGCGTCGGAGCAAAGCGCGTTGAGGCTTTCGACACTGCAGGCTCCCCATCACAGCCCGCCAGATCAAAATCTGGACCAACAGAGATCCCCTCCTACCCCTGATAAAGAAACGTGTCCTGACTGGAGATTGGGCGCCCACGCACATGGAGCGTTCCCTGAGGAGATCAGGCCGTTTCACAGACGGTTGGACGAACTCTCCATCCAAGCTGACTGCCTGCTATGGGGCAGCTGGGCAGTCATGCCCCAGAAAGGAAGGGAAGCATTCATCAGGGAACTCCACAGCGAGCACCCAGGCATCATGCTAATGAAGGCCATTGCCCGGTCACATGTATGGTGGCCGGGAATTGATTCAGACCTGGAACACTGGGTTCACAGGTGCACAACGTGTGCTCAGCTGGGAAATGACCCCAGGGAGGCCCCTCTCAGCACGTGGCCCTGGCCCACCAGGCCATGGTCACATAGTCACGTAGACTACGCGGGCCCGTTCATGGGAAAAATGTTCCTAATTATTGTCGATGCATACTCGAAATGGATCGAGTGCATCATATTGAATTCATGCACAACATCCACCACCGTGGAGAGTCTGTGTACGGTCTTTACGACCCACGGCTTGCCGGACATCCTGGTTAGTGATAATGGCCTGTGTTTCACGAGCTATGAATTCCAGGAGTTTATGTCGGGTAATGGTATCCAACACGTCAGGACAGCTCCGTTCAAGCCGGCTTCCAATGGCCTGGCAGAACATGCGGTTCAAATCATAAAACAGGGCATGCTCCGGATTCTAGGACCCTCCCTTCAGTACCGCCTATCGCACCTCCTGCTGGCCTATAGGTCCCGTCCGCATTCGCTCACGGGAGTTCCGCCCGTGGAATGACTCATGAAACGCATGCTTAAAACGCGGCTGTCCCTCATTCATCCAGCCCTGTCAGACATTGTTGAGGGCAAGCGCCAGTCCAAAATCGAGTGCCATGATCGCAACTCAATGGGGAGATGCATAGAAATCGATGACCCTGTATTCATTCTCAATCATGCTTTGGGACCCAAGTGGCTTGTGGGTACTGTAATTGGCAAAGAGGGGAATAGGGTCATAGTGGTCAGACTAAACAATGGACAGATACGCCGCAAACATCTGGACCAAGTAAAGTAAAGGTTCAGCATGGACACTGAGGAACCTGAGGAAGATCATGAGATGTCACCCACACCACTGCCAGTGAACGAGCAACAAGGACAGTCACCGGCATGCACAGTCCCTGCGGCCATCCCGGACAGGTCAGAATCACCTCAGGCGAAAGAAAGGCATGCCAAGGCCCAACCACCAGAGCCCCAACTGCGGTGCTCCACGAGAGAGCATCGACCGTCTGAAAGACTCAATCTTTGACCCAAAGACGTTGGGGGGAGGTGATGTCATGTTTGTAACCTTCACATAACTGTAACCTTTATGTAACAACACTGGACACTGTATACAGCTGAGTAATGCACACCTTGACCACAGGGGGTGAACTTGTGGGAGACATTCCTCACCTGGTCATCCAGGTATATAAAGGGAGGTTCCACGCAGGGTCAGCACTTCTTGGTCCTAGGAATAAAGGTTCAGGTCACATACTGACCTTGTCTGCAGTACATGCCTCATGTGATTCTATAGTAAGGTGTCAGGACACCACAATGAGCTCTTTGGTGTACGTTCTCAGTTTCGTTTGGATGGGGCTCAGGGCTGGTCTGAGTGCCTTGTTGCACCACAGTCTCTCAAACATTTTTTTACTCATGATGGATTGGCTAGCGCCAGTGTCCAGTTCCATGGCTACGGGTAAGCCATTCAATTTTACATTTAGCATTATAGGTGGACATTTCATCAAAAATGTGTGCACCCCGTGTACTTCAGCATCTACCACCTCTCTCTGAGGCTCAAAATTGCTTTGATCCACCATGGACCGATTTTACTCTGCCACGTGGTGGTAAGCAGTTTTTGCAGAGCTTGCAGCCCGTCTGCAAGCTCATTGGAGGTGCCCCATTGTTTCACAGCTCTTACAAACATACCCTTTGAAGTGGCATGAATAGGCTGAATGGAAGCCTCAACAACGCCAACAAGGTGTGAACTGCCTTGCATTCATCCTTTGTTGGGAACTCTGAGTCATCTGGGTCACCTGAGGACTGCTGGCAGTTGCATACTCGTGGTTTCTGCCCTGTACATTTCTGCTCGCAAACACAGTTCCAGTTAATTTATGAACATTGCTAGCACTTGTGTGCTGAGAGATTTGTTGGTGTTATCACTGGTGGACATAAACGCCTGTGCTATCACAATGGCCTTACTAAGGGTCGGTGTCTCTACAGTCAAAAGTTTTCATAGGATGGTCTCTGTTGTGTATCTGCAAAACATGCACTCCCATGTTCCGCCGCCAGGGAGCTTGTTGTGTATCTGTAAAGCATGCACTCCCATGTTCCGCCACCAGGGAGCTCATCCCCTGAAGTCCCAAGGGATCCCAGCATCCCTTGGGAGCACTATATATAAGCCGGCCCCTAAGGCCTGTTCCTCACTCTGGAGTGTCTTATTAAAGACTGAGGTCACTGTTACTTTAACCTCCCTGTGTGCAGCCTCATCTGTGTTAGGAACACAATAACTGGCGACAAGAATACAAATCCAATGCAAAGATGCAGCAAACTGTGGGCATCCTGGAGAAGTTCTCGGAGGGTGAGGACTGGGAAGCCTATGTCGAACAGCTAGACCAGTACTTTGTAGCCAATGAGCTGGACGGAGAAGGAAGCGCTGCAAAAAGGAGAGCGGTCCTCCTCACAGGCTGCGGGGCACCGACCTACAGCCTCATGAAGAAACTTCTGGCTACAGTGAAACACACAGATAAGTTGTATGAGGAGCTGTGTACACTGGTTCTGGAGCATCTTAACCCGAGGGAGAGCGTGCTGATGGCGAGGTATCGGTTCTACACGTGCCAGCGATCTGAAGGTCAGGAAGTGGCGAGCTACGTCGCCGAGCTAAGGCGACTTGCAGGACAATGTGGGTTTGATGGCTACCTGGAGCAAATGCTCAGACACTTTTTTGTACTGGGCATTGACCACAAGACCATCCTACGGAAACTTTTGACTGTAGAGACACCGACCCTCAGTAAGGCCATTGCGATAGCACAGGCGTTTATGTCCACCAGTGATAACACCAAACAAATCTCTCAGCACACAAGTGCTAGCAATGTTCATAAATTAACTGGAACTGTGTTTGCAAGCAGAAATGTACAGGGCAGAACCCACGAGTCTGCAACTGCTAGCAGGCCTCAGGTGACCCAGATGACTCAGAGTCCCCAACAAAGGCAATTCACACCTTATTGGCATTGTGCAGGCTTCCATTCAGCCTATTCATGCCGCTTCAAAGGGTATGTTTGCAAGAGCTGTAGAACAATGGGGCACCTCCAATGAGCTTGCAAATGAGCTGCAAGCTCTGCAAAACCTGCTAACCACCACGTGGCAGAGGAAGATCGGTCCATGGTGGATCAAAGCAATTTTGAGCCTCAGAGAGAGGAGACAGATGCAGAAGCACACGAGGTGCATTTTTGACGAAATGTCCACCTATAATGCCAAACATAAAATTGAATGGCTTACCCGTAGCCATGGAACTGGACATTGGCACTAGCAAATCCATCATGAGTAAAAAGATGTTTGAGAGACTGTGGTGCAACAAGTCACTCAGACCAGGCCTGAGTCCCATCCACATGAAACTGAGAACGTACACCCAAGAGCTTATCACTGTCCTGAGCAGCGCCATGGTCAAGGTCACCTACGAGGGCACGGTGCACGAACTGCCACTCTGGATTGTCCCAGGCGATGGCCTCACACTGCTTGGAAGGAGCTGGCTGGGCAAAATCTGCTGGAACTGGGATGACATCCGAGCGCTATCACATGTTGATGAGGTCTCATGTACCTAGGTTCTCAACAATTTTTTTTCCCTTTTTGAGCCAGGCATTGGAACATTTTCCGGGGCAAAGGTATGGATCCACTTGGTCCCAGAGGCACGACCCATTCACCACAAGGCACGAGCGGTATCTCACATGATGAGGGAGAGAGTGGAAATCGAGCTGGACAGGCTGCAATGCGTGGGCATAATCTCCCCAGTGGAATTCAGCGAGTGGGCCAGCCCGATTGTTCCAGTACTCAAAAGTGATGGCACGGTTAAGATTTGCGGCGATTATAAAGTAACTATTAATCGTTTCTCGCTACAGGACCAATACCCGCTACCTAAGGCAGATGACCTATTTGCGATGCTGGCAGGAGGTAAGACGTTCACCAAGCTCGACCTGACTTCGGCCTACATGGCGCAGGAGCTGAAGGAGTCTTCAAATGGCCTCAAACTGCATCAACACGCACAAGGGACTGTTCATCTACAACAGATGCCCGTTTGGAATTCGGTCGGCTGCAGCGATCTTCCAGAGAAACATGGAGAGCCTACCCAAGTCGGTACCACACACTTTAAAAGGGTGCTTAACCCTGGTAGGAAGTTACCAAAATAGTTGAGGAGTCCCAGGAATGACCGCAGCTCCGTGACGTTCTATGGCCTGGATGCGTTCCTGATAGCCTCATTCAGGACGACATATTGGTCACGGGTCGGGACACCGCCGAGCACCTACAACACCTGGAGGATGTCCTCCAGTGACTGGATCGCATCGGGCTGCAGCTGAAGAAGTCGAAATGCGTCTTCATGGCAACAGAAGTGGAGTTTTTGGGGAGAAAGATCACGGCAGATGGCATTCGGTCCACAGACGCCAAGGCAGAGGCTATCAGGAACGCGCCCAGGTCACACCCTCTTAGAACCCCTACATGTGTTATTGCGCAAAGGTGAGAACTGGGTATGGGGAAAAAAACAAGTAATTTCTTTTGAGAAAGCCAGAAACATTTTATGCTCCAACAAGCTGCTTGTATTGTATAACCCGTGTAAAAGACTTGTGCTAGCATGTGACGCGTCGTCATACGGAGTCGTGTGTGTATTACAACAAGCTAACGTTGCGGGGAAGTTGCAACCTGTCGCCTATGCTTCCAAGAGCTTGTCTAAGGCCGAGAGGGCCTACAGCCTGATTGAGAAAGAGGCATTAGTGTATGTGTGTGTTCGGGGTAAAGAAAATGCATCAGTACCTGTTTGGCCTCAAATTTGAGCTGGAAACCGATCACAAGCCCCTCACATCCCTGTTCGCTGAAAACAAGGGGATAAATACTAATGCCACAGCCCGCATACAAAGGTGGGCACTCGCGCTATCAGCGTATAACTATACCATCTGCCACAGGCCAGGCACCGAGAACTGTGCAGATGCTCTCAGTCGGCTACCATTGCCCACCACGGGGGTGGAAATGGCACAGCCTGCAAACTTGTTGATGGTGGTGCAGCCCGCGGACTTGTTGATGGTCATGGAAGCGTTTGAAAATGATAAATCACCTGTCACAGCCCACCAGATTAGGACCTGGACCAGCCAAGATCCTCTGCTGTCCCTAGTAAAAAACTGTGTACTGCATGGGAGCTGGGCCAGCATCCCCATTGAAATGCAAGAGCCAATCAAGCCGTTCCAGCGGCGAAAGGACAAGCTGTCCATTCAGGCAAACTGCCTGTTATCGGGTAACCGCGTAGTGCTACCAAAAAAGGGCAGGGAGACATTCATCTCGGATCTCCACAGCACACACCCGGGTATAGTAATGATGAAAGTGATAGCCAGATCCCACATGTAGTGGCCCGGTATCAACTCTGACTTAGAGTCCTGTGTACGGCAATGCAGCGCATGTGCTCAGTTGAGCGGTGTTTTGGGCAAACGATATTGTGGGTGATATGTGTGCAGGGTGGTGAAAGTGATGCTGGGTGATCTCCTGGGTGTTAGTTTCGGCAAATGTGATCTTTACGACAAAAAAAAGCGGGCGGTCGATATTATTGAATCTCGGTGTTAATTATGTGCGGAAACTAACGCTGGAAGCTATTATGGGTATTGATTTCGACCATTCTGATGAATCCGCCCAAAAAAAGTGGGTGGGCGGTATTATTTTTTCGCGGCATTACGCACATGGAGAAAGTAACGCTCGTCGATAAGTGTCCGATAAATGGGCATCAGTTTCCATTTTGTGGCTAAATGGGTGATATCTGGGCGTTATATGTCATTTCAGCGGTAAAATGTTCTTTAAGTGGGTGTTATGCATGAAAACAAAGTGGAAAATCTAGCCCTAAAACTTATAAAGGACAGAAAAGTAAATTTTTTTCCAACAATTTAAACACTTAAATACCTGTGAATTAAGGTAAGTTTAATTTTAGAGACATTAAAATATATACACTTATTTTGCAAAATATTAAATTTTTAAAAATTAATTAAATTCCATTTTGATTCATTTTAAATATATGATGTTTAAAAAATATATATTTTAAGTGTTTGTGTATTTTCTGGGGGGCCATTCCGTATATACAGAACTCACCATTAGAACATACGAACATAAGAAATAGGAGCAGGAGTAGGCCATTTGGCCCCTCGAACCTGCTCCACCATTCAATAATATCATGGCTGATCGGATCTTGGCCTCAAATGCACTTCCTTGCCCATTCCTCATAACATTTGACTCCCCTATCATTAAAAAATCTGTCTATCTCTACCTTAAATATATTCAAAGAACTAGCCTCCAAAGTGCTCTGGAGTAGAGAATTCCTATGATTCACAACCCTCTGAGAGAAGAAATTCCTCCTCATCTCTGTTTTAAATGCGTGATCCCTTCTTCTGAAATTATGCCCCCTAGTTCTAAATTCCCCCAGAAGGGGAAACATCCACTCTGCATCTACCCTGTGCAGCCCCCTCAGAATCTTATACATTTCAATAAGATCACCTCTCATTCTTCTAAACTCCAACGAGCGTAGGCCCAATCTGGTCAATGTTTTTTCATAAGACAACCCCTTCATCTCAGGAATCAACCCAGCGAACCTTCTCTGAACTGCCTTCAAAGCAAGCATATCCCTATTAAATAAGGAGACAAAGATTGTACGCAATACTCCAGGTGTGGTCTCACCAACGCCCTGTACAGTTGTAACAGGACTTCCCTATTTTTATACCATCCCCCTTACAATAAAGGTTAATATTCCATTTCCCTTCCAAGTTACTTGCTGTACCTCCATGCTATCTGTTATATATGTGGACTCGTATTTACTCTGAAGAGCCACCAGAGGGATCTTCCCCTGGAGTCCCACGGGATCCCATAATCCCTTGGGAGCACAGGTATTTAAGGAGGTTTCACAGGTTGGAGAGGCACTCTGAAAACCTGCAATAAAAGACTATGGTCACATTTACTTTGAGATCACAGTGTTCAGTCTGACTTCTTCTCCATACATAACAACTGCCGATGAGATACAGATAGCGAACCCAAAGATGCAGAGAATAGTGGGCATCCTTGAGAAATTCTCGGAGGGAGATGATTGGGAAACATTTGTGGAGGGATTCGACCAATACTTCGTGGCCAACAAGCTAGATGGGGAAGAGAGCGCTGCCAAATGAAGGCCGATCCTCCTCACCATCTGTGGGGCACCAACGCATGGCTTTATGAAGAATCTGCTCACTCCAGCAAAGCACACAGAGAAATCATCTGACGATTTATGCACACTGGTCCGAGGGCATTGGAACCCAAAGGAAAGCGTTCTGATGGCGAGGTACCGGTTCTACACCTACAAAAGGTCTGAAGGCCAGGAAGTGGCGAGTTATGTCGCTGAGCTAAGACGTCTTGCAGGACATTGCGAATTTGAAGGACATTTGGAGCACATGCTCAAAGACTTTTTCATACTTGGCATTGGCCATGAAACCATACTTCACAAACTTTTGACTGGAGAGACCCCAACCTTGAGTAAGGCCATAGCGATAGCCCAGGTGTTCATTGCCACCAGTGACAATATGAAGCAAATCTCTCAGCACACAAGTGCTGCTACAAGTACTGTGAACAAAGTGATGTTATTTTCGAATTGTACCGTACAGGGCAGGTCACACATACCTGCAGCTGCACATCTGCAGATGTCTCAGAGTTCACCATCAAGGGTGATGAGTGCAAGGCCATTAACACCTTGTTGGCGCTGTGGGGATGATCATCGGTTCCATTCATGCCGATTGAAAGAGTACGTTTGCAAGTGCTGTGGTACAATGGGACACCTCCAACGAGTGTGCAGGCAAGCTGCAAAGCCTGTTAAACCTGCAAACCACCATGTTGCAGAGGAGGACAGATCCACGGAGGATCACGACGAACCAGAGCCTCAGATAGAGGAGGCAGAGGTGCATGGGGTGCACACATTCACCACGAATTGTCCCCCGATAATGCTGAATGTTGAACTAAATGGACTCCTGGTGTCAATGGAGCTGGACACGGGCGCGAGCCTGTCCATCATGGGCAAAAAGACTTTCGAAAGGTTGTGGTGCAACAAGGCCTCAAGGCCAGTCTTAACTCCAATTCACTAAGAACTTACACAAAAGAACTGATTCCTGTCATCGGCAGTGCTACCATAAAGGTCTCCTACAATGGAGCAGTGCACAAGCTACCACTCTGGGTGGTGCCGGGCAATGGTCCGACGCTACTCGGCAGGAGATGGCTGGGAAAGATACGCTGGAACTGGGACGACGTCCGAGCGCTATTGCCCACTGACGACACTTTGCGTGCCCAGGTCTTAAACAAATTTCCTTCGCTGTTCAAACCAGACATCGGGAAATTCCAAGGAGCAAAAGTGCAGCTCCACCTAATTCCGGGGGTGCGACCCATCCATCACAAGGCGAGAGCAGTACTGTACATGATGAGAGAAAGAGTAGAAATCGAGCTAGACTGGCTGCAAAGAGAGGGCACCATTTCCCCGATCACGTTCAGCGAGTGGGCCAGTTCTATTGTCCCAGTCCTATTGTCCCAGTCCTCAAGGGAGACGGCACCGTCAGAATTTGTGGCGATTATAAAGTAACTATCAATCGTTTCTCCCTGTAGGACCAATACCCACTACCAAAGGCCAACAACCTCTTTGCAACACTAACGGGAGGAAAGATGTTCACGAAGTTGGATCTGACTTCAGCCTACATGACGCAGGAATTGGAAGAATCATTAAAGGTCCTCACCTGCATCAACACGCACAAAGGTTTTTTTGTTTATAAAAGATTCCCGTTTGGAATCCGATCAGCGGCGGCGATATTCCAGAGAAACATGGAAAGTTTACTGAGGTCGGCCCCACACACCGTGGTCTTTCAGGACGACATCTTGATCACAGGTCAGAACACAGTCGAGCACCTGCAGAACCTGGAGGAGGTTCTTAGTCGACTCAACCACATGGGGCTCAGGTCAAAATGCTTGAAGTGCATTTTCCTGGCACCTGAAGTGGAGTTCTTGGGAAGGAGGATTGCGATGGACGGTATCAGGCCCACTAACATGAAGACGGAGGCAATCGAGAATGCACCGTGGCCACAGAATGTGACGGAGCTGCGGTCGTTTCTGGGACACTTGAACTACTTTAGTAACTTCTTACTGGGTCTCAGCACAATGCTAGAACCATTACATGTCTTACTACGAAAAGGGGGCGAATGGGTTTGGGGCAAAAGCCAAGAAAATGCCTTTGTAAAAGCGAGAAAATTGTTATGCTCAAACAAATTGCTTGTGTTGTATGATCCATGTAAGCGTTTGGTACTAGCATGTGATGTGTCGTCATATAGTGTCGGGTGTGTATTGCAAAAAGCTAATGATTTTGGGAAACTGCAACCAGTTGCTTATGCATCCAGGAGTCTGTCTAAGGCTGAGAGAGCCTATAGCCTGATTGAAAAAGAAGCGTTAGCTTGTGTCTATGGGGTAAAGAAAATGCATCAATACCTGTTTGGATTCGAATTGGAAACTGACCATAAGCCACTTATATCCCTGTTTTCTGAGAGTAAAGGGATAAATTCCAATGCATCGGCCCGCATCCAAAGATGGGCGCTCACGTTGTCCACATACAACTATGCCATCTGCCACAGGCCAGGCACAGAAAGCTGCGCTGATGCTCTCAGTAGGCTGCCATTGCCCACCACGGGGGTGGAAATGGTGCAGCCCGCAGATCTAGCCATGGTTATGGAAGCATTTGAGAGTGAGCAATCACTCGTCACTGCCCAGCAGATCAAAACTTGGACAAGCCAAGACCCCTTATTATCTCTAGTCAAAAGCTGTGTGCTTCCTGGGAGCTGGTCCAGTGTCCCAGTGGAAATGCAGGAAGAGATAAAGCCGTTCCAGCAGCACAAAGATGAAATGTGTGTACATGCAGACTACCTTCTGTGGGGCAATCGAGTAGTGGTCCCCAAGAAGGGCAGAGACACCTTCATCAATAACCTCCACAGGACCCACCCAGGCATCGTAATGATGAAAGCGATAGCCAGATCCCACATGTGGTGGCCCGGTATCGATGCGGTCTTAAGAGTCTTGCGTTCACAGATATAATACATGCTTGCAGTTAAGCAATGTACCCAGGGAGGCACCGCTAAGTTTATGGTCTTGGCACTCCAAACCGTGGTCTAGGGTGCACATCGACTATGCAGGCCCATTCTTGGGTAAAATGTTCCTTGTGGTTGTAGACGCGTACTCCAAGTGGATTGAATATGAGATAATGTCGGCTAGCACGTACGCTGCCACTACTGAAAGCCTGCGGGCCATGTTTGTCACTCATGGCTTACCCGATGCCCTGGTGAGCGACAACGGGCCATGTTTTACCAGTGCTGAGTTCAAAGAATTCATGACCCGTAACGGAATCAAATATGTCACATCTGCCCCATTTAAACCAGCGTCCAATGGTCAGGCAGAGAGAGCAGTGCAAACCATCAAGCAAGGCTTGAAGAGGGTAACTGAAGGCTCCCTGTAAACTTCCCTATCCCGAGTCCTGCTTAGCTACCGCACGAGACCCCACTCACTCACTGGGATCCCACCTGCTGGACTGCTCATGAAAAGAGCACTTAAGACAAGGCTCTTGTTAGTTCACTCTGACCTACAAGAACAGGTAGAGAGCAGGCGGCTTCAACAAAGTGCATACTATGATAGCGCAAATGTGTTACGCGAGATTGAAATCAATGATCCTGTATTTGTATTAAATTATGGACAAGGTCCCAAGTGGCTTCCCGGCACTGTCGTGGCCAAAGAGGAGAGCAGGGTGTTTCGGGTCAAACTTTCAAATGGACTCATTCACCGGAAACACTTGGACCAAATCAAACTCAGATTCACGGACTATTCTGAGCAACCCATCTTGAACCCTACCTTTTTTGCTCCCCCAACATACAGTGGCAATCGGCACCATGGTTGACCACAAAGCAGAACCCATCATCCACAGCAACCAGCGAGGGCCCAACAAATGATTCAACAATACCAGCTTTCACACCGAGACGATCAACCAGGGCAAGAAGGGTCCCAGATCGACTCATATTGTAAATAGTTACATGATTGACTTTGCGGGGGAGTGTTGTTCTTCATGTGGACTTGTATTTACTCTGTACAGCCACCAGAGGGCTCATCCCCTGGAGACCCAAGGGATCCCATAATCCCTTGGGAACACAAGTATTTAAGGAGGCTGCACAGGTTGGAGAGGCCAATCTGGAAACTTGCAATAAAAGACTAAGGTCACACTTTACATTGAGCTCACAGTGTTCAGTCTGATTCCTTCTCCATACACAACACTAACGTTTTGTGTTTCATGTACAAGGATCCCCAGATCCCTCTGCATCACAGTATTTTGTAGTCTCTCACCATTTAAATAATAATTGTTTTTTTTTATTCTTCCTACCAATATCCTCACATTGGCCCACATTTTAATGCATCTGCCAAATTTTTGTCCAATCAATTAACCTATCTATATCCCTTAGCAGATTCTTTGTGTCCTCCTCACAACTTGCTTTCCCACCTATCGCAGTATCATTATCAAATTGGGTTATATTACACTAGGTCCCTTCATCCAAATCATAAATATAGATTGTAAATAATTGCGGCCCCGACAATGATCCCTGTGGCACCCAGCTACTTACAGTTTGCCAACCTGAAAATAAACCATTTATCCAGACTCTGTTTTCTGTTAGTTTGCCAATCCTCTATCCATGCTAATATATAACCTAAGATTGACAGAGAAGGGGTAAGGAAAGCCAACTCCAGTGGTACCCTACTCCTGACAAAATATCTAGAGTACGAACTTGTCATTACCAACACTTTGTTGTGCCAGAGGGACAAATACAAGGCATCATGGCAACACCCTCGCTCCAAGCACTGGCACCTGCTCGACTATGTTATCGTCCGAGCCAGGGATCGCAAGGATGTGCGCATCACCCGCCATGACAGGAGCCGACAACTGCTGGATGGACCACCGCCTAATCCGATCCATGTTGTAGGCCCAAAGCGGAGGGGGGCAGCAGAAGCAGTGCCGCAAAAAAGTCAATGATGGAGCACTTAAAGACCCAGCTAAGAGAGTCCTATACAGCCAGCGCCTCACAGCTAAACTGGAGTGCCTTGACGACCCTGAGGCGCAGAATGCCCACAGCGCTTGGTCTGGCTTCCAGGCCTCCATAACCAGTGGCTGCAAAGAGATGCTCAGTTACTGAACCAGGAAATACAAGCACTGGTTTGATGAGGCTGATCAGGAGATCCAAGAGCTAATAGATAGCAAGCGCAGGGCATTTCTGAGCCTTAAACAACCCAACTTGGGAACAGCAAAGCAGCATTACGGACGGCTCAAGGCTGAGGTCCAAGAAAAAACCCGGGACCTAAAGAACAGGTGGTGGATAGAGAAAGCACAGGAGCTACAACAGCTGGCTAACAACCATGATGTGCGAGGGTTCTTCATCGCAGTCAAGGCCACTTACGGGTCAAACACCCTCCCCACTGCTGGCCAAGAACGGAGAAACACTCATCAAGGACACTGAGGCAGTCAGGGCCCGCTGGAAGGAGCACTTCGAAGATCTCCTCAATCGAGACTCTGCCTTTGACTCGAGTGTTCTCAACTCCATCCCGCAGCATGCGTCCCGCCACCACCTCAGTGAGACCCCGACACTGCACGAGGTAGAAAAAGCCATAAGACAGCTTAAAAACAACAAGGCTATGGGTGCGGACGGAATCCCTGCTGAGGCATTGAAGTATGGCAGAGAAGCACTGCTGGCATGAATACACAACCTCATCTCACGCATCTGGAGGGAGGAGAGCATGCTGAGGGATCTCAGAGATGCAGTAATTGTGACCATCTTTAAAAAAGGGGACAAGTCCGACTGTGGCAACTACAGAGGAATCTCCCTGCTATCAGCCACTGGGAAGGTCATCGCTAGAATCCTCCTCAACCGTCTTCTTGCCGTGGCCAAGGAGCTCCTCCCGGAGTCAGAGTGCGGATTTCGTCCCCTGCGGGGCACAACAGACATGATTTTTGCAACGCAACAGCTACAGGAAAAATGCAAGGAACAGCGCCAGCCCTTATACATGGCCTTCTTCGACCTTACAAAGGCCTTTGATGCTGTCAACCACGAGGGTCCATGAGTGTCCTCCTCCGTTTCGGATGCCCCCAAAAGCTCATCACCATCCTCTGCCTGCTCCACGATGACATACAGGCTGTGATCCTTACCGACGGATCCATGACAGACCCAATTCACGTCCGGACCGGGATCAAACAGGGCAGTGTCATCGCCCCTTCTCAATCTTTCTCGCATCCATGCTCCACCTCACAGTCAACAAGCTCCCCGCTGGAGTGGAACTAAACTACAGAACCAGTGGAAACCTGTTTAACCTGCGCCGTCTCTAGGCCAGGTCCAAGACCACCCCAACCTCTGTTGTCGAGCTACAGTTCGCGGACGACGCCTGCGTCTGCGCGCATACAGAGGCTGAACTCCAGGACATAGTCGATGTATTCACTGAAGCGTACAAAAGCATGGGCCTTACGCTAAACATCCGTAAGACAAAAGTCTTCCACCAGCCTGTCCTCACCGCACAACACTGCCCCCCAGTCATCAAGATCCACGGCGTGACCCTGGACACCGTGGACCACTTCCCATATTTATGAAGCCTCGTATCAACAAGAGAAGGCATCGATGACGAGATCCAGCACCGCCTCCAGTGCACCAGTGCAGCCTTCAGTCCCCTGAGGAAAAGAGTGTTTGAAGACCAGGCCCCCAAAACTGCCACCAAGCTCATGGTCTACAGGGCTGTAGTAATATCTGCCCTCCTGTATGGCTCAGAGACATGGACCATGTACAGCAGACACCTCAAGTCGCTGGAGAAATACCACCAACGATGTCTCCACAAGATCCTGCAAATCCCCTGGGAGGACAGACGCACCAACATCAGCGTCCTCATCCAGGCTTACATCCCCAGCATTGAAGCACTGACCACACTTGATGAGCTCCACTGGGCAGGCCATATTGTTCGCATGCCAGACACGAGGCTCCCAAAGCAAGCGCTCTACTCGGAACTCCTTCACAGCAAACGACCCAAAGGTGGGCAGAGGAAACGTTTCAAAGACACCTTCAAAGCCTCCCTGATAAAGTGCAACATTCCCACTGACACATGGAAGTCCGTTGCCAAAGAGCGCCCTGAGTGGAGGAAGAGCATCCGGGAGGGCACTGAGCACCTCAAGTCTCATCGCCGAGACCATGCAGAAATCAAGCACAAACAGCGGAAAGAACATGATGCAAACCTATCCCTCCCACCCCTTCCCACGACGACTATCTGTCCCACCTATGACAGGGACTGTGGTTCTCGTATTGGACTGTTCAGTCACCTAAGGACTCATTTTTAGAGTGGAAGCAAGTCTTCCTCAACTCCAAGGGACTACCTATGATGATGATGATTGTTGAGTCCTTAACTCTTAAACATAATCACACAAGGCACATACTGCAGACACAGTCACTCTGTGACCTTCACCTTTATTACCTGGACCAAGGAGAGCTGGCCCTGTGAGGGACCTCCCCTTATATATCTGAATCTCCAGGTAAGGAGTGTCTCCCACAAGTACACCCCCTGTGGTCAAGGTGTGCCTTTCTAGTAAGTATGTACAGTATGTAGTGGTTACATGAGGGTTACAATTGTATAAGGGTTACAGTAGTATGCTGGTTACATACATGACATCACCTCCCCCCTCACGTCTTTTTGACTCAAAGGTTAAGTCTATCAGGTGGTCGACGCTCTCTCGTGGAGCGCCGCAGTTGAGGCTCTGGTGGCTGAGCTTTGGCATGCGTTTCTGTTATCTGAGGTGATTCTGGCCTGTCTGAGCTGGCAGCAGGGACTATGCATGCTGGTGATTGTCCTTGTTGCTCGTCCACTGGCAGTGATGTGGTTGACATCTCACGCTCTTCTTCATGTTCATCGGTGTCTATGCTGAATCTTTTCTTTACTTGGTCCAAGTATTTGCGGCATATCTGCCCATTATTGAGTCTGACCACTATGACCCTGTTTCTCTCTTTACCAATTATGGTGCCCTCCAGCCACTTGGGTCCCAATGCATGGTTAAGTACAAATACCGGATCATCCATTTCTATAAACCGCTCCCTTGAATTACGATCGTGGCACTCGGTTTGGGACTGGCGCTTGCCCTCAACAATGTCTGCCAGGGTTGGATGGATGAGGGACAGCCGCGTTTTGAGCGTACGTTTCATGAGGAGGAACTCCCGTGAGCGAGTGCGGCCGGGACCTATAGGCCAGCAGGAGGCGCGATAGGCGGTACTGCAGAGAGGGTCCTTGGATGCGGAGCATGCCTTGCTTTATGACTTGGACCGCACGTTCCGCCTGGCTATTGGAAGCCGGCTTGAATGGCGCCGTCCAGACATGTTTGATGCCATTACCCGACATAAACTCCTGGAATTCATGGCAAGTGAAACACGGGCCATTGTCGCTGACCAGAATGTCCGGTAAGCCGTGGGTCGCGAAAACCGTGCACAAGCTCTCCGCGGTGATGGATGTCATGCACGAGTTTAATATGATACACTCGATCCATTTCGAGTATGTATTGACAATTATCAAGAACATTTTTCCCATGAACAGGCCCCCATAGTCCACGTGAATGCGTGACCAAGGCTTGGTGGGCCAGGGCCACGGGCTGAGCGGGGCCTCCCTGGGGGCGTTGCCCAGCTGGGCACATGTCGTGCACCTGTGAACCCAGTGTTCCAGATCTGAATCAATCCCCGGCCACCATACATGTGACCGGGCAATTGCCTTCATTAGCACAATTCCAGGATGCTCGCTGTGGAGTTCCCTGATGAATGCTTCCCTCCTCTTCTGGGGCATGACCACTCAGCTGCCCCATAGCAGGCAGTCGGCTTGGATGGAAAGCTCATCCATCCGTCTCTGAAACGGTCTGACCTCCTCGGGGCACGCCCGTGCATGGGCGCCCAATCCCCCGTCAGGACACATTTCTTTATCATGGATAGGAGGGGGTCTCTGTTGGTCCAGAGTTTGATCTGGCGGACTGTGATGGGGGAGCCTGCGGTGTCAAAAGCCTCAACGGCCATGACCATCCCAGCGCTTTGCTCCATCGCCCCCTCGGTGGTAGCCAGGGGAAGCCTGCTGAGCGCGTCAGCGCAGTTTTCGGTGCCTGGCCGGTGCTGTATGGTGTAGTCATACGCAGCCAGCGTGAGAGCCTAACGCTGTATGCGAGCTGACGCATTTGCATTGACCACCTTGCTGTCGGACAACAGAGAAGTTAATGGCTTGTGGTCTGTTTCTAACTCGAACGGTCTGTCGAAAAGGTGCATTTTTTTCACACCATAAACGCAAGCGAGTGCTTCCTTTTCGAAAATGCCGTACCCATGCTCTGCCTGGGAGAGTGACCTGGAGGCATAAGCCACCGGTTGGAGTTGTCCGTCTCCATTACCCTGCTGCAACACACACCCAACCCCGTATGATGATGCATCACATGTTAAAACTAGTTTTTTACAGGGATCATACAATGTTAACAGTTTGTTAGAACAAAGCAGGTTCCGCGCCCTGTTGAAAGCCCGTTCTTGACAGTCCCCCCAAAACCATTCGCAACCCTTATGCAGGAGCATATGTAACGGCTTCAACAATGTGCTTAAGTTCGGCAGGAAGTTCCCGAAATAGTTCAAAAGTCCCAGGAACGATCGCAACTCCGATGTGTTGCCGGGCCGGGGCGCACAATGAATCGCCTCCGTTTTGGATTCGGTAGGCCGGATCCCGTCTGTGGCAACCCTCCTGCCCAAAAATTCGACCTCTGGGGCCAAAAACACACATTTGGACTTCTTCAGCCGCAGGCCTACCCGGTCCAGTCGGCGTAGCACCTCCTCCAGGTTGTGGAGGTGTTCCTCGGTGTCTCGACCCGTTATTAGGATGTCGTCCTGGAATACAATTGTGCCGGGAATGGATTTCAGCAAGCTTTCCATGTTTCTCTGAAAGATGGCGGCTGCCGAACGGATGCCAAAAGGACACCTGTTGTAGATGAATAAACCCTTGTGCGTCATGATAGTGGTTAGAAGCTTGGATTCTTCAGCCAGTTCCTGAGTCATGAAGGCCAAAATGAGGTCCAATTTAGTGAACAGCTTGCCACCTGCCAACGTGGCAAAAATGTCCTCCGCCCTCGGGAGCGGGTATTGGTCCTGCAGGGACACCCGGTTGACGGTGGCTTTGTAGTCACCGCAGATCCTAACCGAGCCGTCTGCTTTAAGGACAGGAACAATGGGACTTGCCCAGTCACTGAATTCAACGGGCGAAATTATGCCCTCTCTGAGCAGCCTGTCCAGTTCACTCTCTATTTTCTCACACATCACGTACGGCACCGCTCTGGCTTTGTGGTGCACTGGTCTGGCGTCCAGGGTGATGCGTATAACTACTTTTGTGCCTTTGAAAGTTCCAACACCAGGTTGAAACAGTGACCTGAATTTTTGTAGTACCTGTCAGCATGAGCTTCGCTCCACAGATGAAATGGCGTGCACATCCCCCCATTTCCAGTTCATCTCTGTTAGCCAGCTCCTTCCTAAAAGCACGGGGCCATTTCCTGGAACAATCCAGAGTGGCAGCCGGTTCTGTGACCCATTGTGTGTTACCACCACGTTTGCACTGCCTAGCACTGGAATGATCTCTTGGGTGTACATCCGTAGCTGCGTATTAATTTGTTCCAGTTTGGACCTGCTAGTTCTGTGTGGCCAAAGTTTCTCAAATTGATGTGCACTCATGAAGGACTGGCTAGCTCCTGTGTCCAGCTCCATGCGCACCGGGCTGCCATTCAATAAAACTTTCATCATCATGGGTGGCATTTTGGTGTATGAGCTGTGAACGTCAGCCACATGAACCTGCTGAACTTCAGCATCCATGGCTTTACCCCAGGCATTGTCCTGCACTGCAAGCCCCTCGCCTGATTCCTTTGTTTCATAGATTAGCCTCACTACCGGCAGTTTGCATACCCTAGCCAAATGTCCTCTGGCATTACAATTCCTACAGACGAACTGCTGAAATTTACAGCTTTTCGCATAATGTCTGCCCCCGCATCTCCAGCATTGGCTGAGATCGTTGTTCACAAAAGGACTGTTAGCAGGCATTCCTCTCTGATTGTTCCTTTGGTTGTTTCTAAACACTCTGATGGTGGGTGTTAATTGTCCCCTTGATGGCGTGAATTGCCGCTCCCCTCTCCATTGTCCCTGTTGGGGGCCCACCTTAGAGTTGGTTTCAGCTTGGACAGTCACAAAATGCCTTTGTCTGACTGCTGCAGTTTCAAAATGCCTTTGCCTGACTGCGAGATCTTGAGCCGCGTTTATCACGTTAATTCCTTGGTCAGTTGGACCCAGGACTACTCGCGTAAATTAGCTTGGTCTCTTCTTCCCCCGCTGTGGAATTTGAGCTATCAATGATGCCCCTTCTAGAGTTAAGTCCTTGGTCTCTATGAGCTTCCTGAAGATCCCGGCATAGCTAATGCCCTCAATGAAAAAAATCCCTTAACATCTCCCCCCGCAGGCATCTGAGAACTTACAGAGGCTGGCCAAGCGCCCCAAGTCTGCCACGAAGTCCGAGATGTTATACCCTTCCCGACGTCGGTGTGTGTAGAACTGGTGCCGGGCCATGTGTATGCTGCTTGCTGGTTTTAAGTGTTCGCTGATCAGCTGGCTGCGCTCTTCAAAAGACTTGTCAGCCAGTTTGTGGGGTGCGAGCAGGTCCTTCATCAGCGCATACGTTTTTGTTCACAGCTTGTCAGTAGATGCGCCCTTCGCTTGTCAGCCACATCCTCCCCCAGCCAGTCCTTCGTGACAAAGGTCTGCTGGAGTCTCTCCACAAAATCGTCCCAGTCTTCACCCACACAGTAACGTTCCTCTGAGCTACCAGTGGCCATCCTCTGGGTTCAGTGATTCCCGCTTCCCGTCGCCAGGTGTTGAGTCCTTAACTCTTAAACATAATCACACAAGGCACGTACTGCAGACACAGTCACTCTGTGACCTTCACCTTTATTACCTGGACCAAGGAGAGCTGGCCCTGCGAGGGACCTCCCCTTATATACCTGAATCTCCAGGTAAGGAGTGTCTCCCACAAGTACACCCCTGTGGTGAAGGTGTGCATTTCTAGTAAGTATGTACAGTATGTAGTGGTTCCATGAGGGTTACAATTGTATAAGGGTTAAGTAGTATGCTGGTTACATACATGACAATGATGATGATGGGAAGCCAGGTGCTGCAAGGCGGAGTTCGGTGCCAATTTCCTGATCGGTGTTCGGGAATCAATGCAGATAAACAGCTTGAACGGGCTTTGTCATTAGAAAATAAGAAATAGGAGCAGGAGTAGGCTATTCGGCCCCTCGAACCTGTTCTGCTATTCAATAAGATCATGGCTGATCTTTTAACTCAACTCCACTTACCCGCACTATCCCCATATCACTTGATTCCCTTAATATCCAAAAATCTATCGATTTCTAAAGATATTTTATGTTTCAATAAGATCACCTCTCATTATTCTAAACTCTAGAGAACATAGGCCTAGACTATTCAATCTCTCCACATAGGACAATCCCTCCATCCCAGGAATCAATCTGGTGAACATTCATTGCACTCTCTCTATGGCAATTGCATCCTTCCTTAGGTAAGGAGACCAAAACTGTACACAATATTCGAGGTGTGGTCTCTCCAGGGCCCCATATAATTGCAGTATTCTTATACTCAAACCTCTTGTCATGAAAGCCAACATATTATTTGCATTCTTAATTGCTTGCTGTACCTGCATGTTAACTTTCAGTGATTTGTGTTCAAGGACACCCAGGCCCCTCTGAACACCAAATTTCCCAATCTCTCACCATTTAAAAAATACTCTGCTTTTCTATTTTTCCTACCAAAGTGGATAATTTCACATGTTCTTTGCCACTCACATAGCTTATCTTTATCTGCTTGAAGTCTCTTTGCATCCTCCTCACATCTTACATTCCCACCTAGCTTTGTAACATCAGCAAACTTGGATATATTACATTTGGTCCCCTCATCCACAGATAGATAGATAGATAGATAGATAAGTAGGCAGACAGACAAACTGGTGGAGAGAGTGAGATAGGTAGATACATTTTTGATATCTGAAGTTAACCCGACTCTTCTGCACATTACCTGTCAGTCACCAAGTGTAACAGGGGCTGGCGCTGCTCTCTCAGGATTGTGACACTGTCATTTGCCGCAGTAGCTGCTTGCTTATTGATATCTGCGGGTGAGGACCACTTTCTTGTATTATTTCTTTTTGTGACAAGACAGCAATTGTGATAGAAAATGAGATTAAGATACAAGAGATGACATTAACATTAGAAATTACATATTGCGTCGAGTCTGAGTGTTGCTCTTTACTTCCTCCTCAAAGTGATTTTCTTCCTTCAGTTGAGCCCCAGGGTTTTACTATCCAGACAGAAAGCAGGTGGATAAATGTGACCATGGAAGGCACGGCATTTATTTCAGTGTGACCATCAGCTGGGGTGCAGAGTGGGAGCTGGAACTTGGGGGCGACACGAATTGTTCAGTGGGTCGGTACAACTGAGGTTATAACTAATGAATACAGAACACGAGCTGTGTTATTCCTCCCGAACGGGTCGCTCCTGCTGAAGTCAGTGACAGTTTCGGACAGTGGCGAGTAGATGGTTAACGTGTTTCCAAACGCCAGCAGTCAAGCAGCAGCAACCATCATTCTGCATGTACTTGGTGACGAGAGGATTGTTCATCAACTATTTTATTGTATTCGTGTCACAAGTCGATCTTCACCAGGTATATAAGCAGTTTGAAAGCAAAACTAAAATGGCCCGAATTTTCTGTGGCCTACGGGCGCCTGCCAGAAAACCCAAAACTTCAGATCTGTCAAGCTTCAACTTCACCGAAACACAGGAGAGTTGGGCTATTCGCCCTACTTTTTATTATTTTATTTGATTCCTTCCTGGGATGTGGGCATCACTAGCAATGCCAGCATGTTTAGCTCATCCCTAATTGTCCTTGAGGAGGTGGTGGTGAGCTGCCTTCTTGAACCGCTGCAGTCCGTGTGCTCCCACAGTGCTGGCTTTGTTGTAGCGGTTTGGTATAACTGAGTGGCTTGCTCGGCCATTTCGGGGGCAGTTAAGAGTCAACCACATTGTTGTGGGTCTGGAGTCACATAGAGGCCAGACCGGGTAAAGATGGCAGATTTCCTTCCCTAAAGGATATTAGTGAACCAGTTGCTTTTTTTTAACAATCCTTATGGCCATCATGACTGATGCTAGCTTTTTAGTTCCAGATTTATTTAATGAACTGAATTTAAATTCAGCTGCCGTGGTGGGATTTGAACTCACGTCTCCAGATTATTAGTCCAGGTCTTTGGATTACTAGTCCAGTAACATAACATCTATGCTACCGTACCGACTAACTACTGCCCAGCGACTGTCCGGGAAACTCTTATGCCTGGTAAAAGCATTCTTAGGGCCTCACTTAACATCATAATGCTTTAAATTAATATTCAGTAATTTTAAAAAATTATGTAAACATAAAAAAACCTTTAAAATTAGTTATAGGCTGTTTTAGCACCTTTAAAATGTTTACATTTATTTTTCAAAATATTAAATTTTTGCATAGGATTACATATAATATATGGCATAGAAACAGCCCATGTGGCCAACCCAGTATATGCATACGAGCCACACCATTGGCTGCGCTCAAGGTGCACGGAATATTTCATCAACTTTTCCCAAACAAGAAACATAAGGACATAAGAAATAGGAGCAGGAGTATGCCATTCGTCCCCTCGAGCCTGTTCTGCCATTCAACAGCTCATGGCTGATCTTCTAGCACAACTATACTTTTCTGCACTATCCCCATAATCCCTTGATTCCTGTTATATATGTAAACTTGTATTTACTCCAGAGGGCTCATCCCCGGGAGTCCCAAGGGATCACATAATCCCTTGGGAGCAGAGGTATTTAAGGAGGCTTCACAGGTTGGAGAGGCACTCTGGAGACCTGCAATAAAAGATTACGGTCACACTTTACTTTGAGCTCACAGTGTTCAGTCTGACTCTTTCTTCATACACAACAACTGGCGATGAGATACAGATAGCGAACCCAAAGATGCAGAGAACAGTGGGCATCCTGGAGAAATTCTTGATTGAGTCGCTCCACAAAAGTTTCCCAACCAATACTTTATGGCCAATGAGCTAGATGGGGAAGAGAGTGCTGCCAAACGAAGGGCACAAATGTATGGCCTCATGAAGGATCTGCTCACTCCAGTGAAACTCACGGAGAAGTCGTACGAGAGCATTGGAACCTGAAGGACAGTGTTCTGATGGCGAGGTACCGATTCTACAACTACAAAAGGTCTGAAGTCCAGGAAGTGGCAAGTTATGTCACCGAGCTAAGGCGCCTTGCAGAACATTGCGAATTTGAAGGACATTTGGAGCACATGCTCAGAGACTTTTTCATACTTGGCATTGGCCACGAAACCATACTTCGCAAACATTTGAGTGGAGAGACCCCAACATTGAGTAAGGCCATAGCGATAGCCCAGGCGTTCATTGCCACCAATACGAAGCAAATCTCATAGCACACAATGCTCCTACAAGTACTATGAACAAAGTGATGTTGTTTTCGAATCGTAATGTGCAGGGCAGGTTACACATGCCTGCAGCTGCACGTCTGTAGATGTCTCAGAGTCCACCATCAAGGATGAAGAATGCAAGGCCATTAACACATTGTTGGCGCTGCGGGGGCGATCATCATTTCCATTCATGCTGATTCAAAGAGTACGTTTGTAAGGGCTATAGAACAATGGGACATCCCCAACGAGTGTGCAGGTGAGCTGCAAAGCCTGTTAAACTTGCAAACCACCACATTGCAGCAGAGGACAGATCCACAGAGGATCACAATGAATCAGAGCATCCACTTGAATATATTACATTTTGCCCCCTCATCCAAAGATAGAATAGATAGATAGAAGAGAATAAAATGGAATGATAGATAGATAGATAGATAGATAGATAGATAGATAGATAGAATAGGCAGGCAGGCAGATAGATAGATAGGTTGGTAGATAAGATAGATAGGCAGACAGACAAACTGATAGAGAGAGATAGGTAAATAGATTTTTGATTTCTAAGCACAATCTGTGCACTTGAAGTTAACTCGACTCTTCTGCCCATTACCTGTCCATCGCTGAGTGTAGCAGGGACTGGCGCTACTCTCTCAGGATGGTAACACTGACACTTACCGCATTAGCTGTTTGCTTATTGATATCTGCAGGTGAAGACCACTTTCTCGTATCATTTCTTTTCATGATTACAGAAACAAGACAGCAATTGTGATAGAAAATCAGATTAAGATACAAGAGATGATGTTAGTATCACTTTACAAAACTATATAGTTAGAAAAGTATATAGTGTGTCGAGTTTGAGTGTTTCTCTTTACTTCTGCCTCAATGTGATTTTCTTTCCCCAGTTGACCCCAGGGTTTTACTATCCAGACAGAAAACAGTCAGATAAGTGTGACCATGGGATGCAACGCAATATTTTTCAGTGCGACCATCAGCTGGGGTGCAGAGTGGGAACTGGAACTTCGGGGAGACAAGTATTGTTCAGTGGGTCGGTACAACTGAGGTTATAACTGATGACTACAGAACACGGGCTGAGTTATTCCACCCAAACGGATCGCTCCTGCTGAAGTCAGTGACAGTTTCGGACAGTGGAGAGTACACTTTTAGCATGTTTCCAAACACCAGCAGTCAAACAACAGCAACCATCTCTCTGCATGTACTTGGTGAGTAAAAGCTTTTTGTGGGGCGAGAGTTGTTCATAATCTATCTTAATTGTATTTGTGTCACAAGTCAATCTTCACTGGGTATATAAGCAGTTTGGGAGCAAAACTAAATTGGCCCGAATTTTCTGTGGCCTGTGAGTGTCTGCAAGAAAACCCAGAACTTACGATCTGTCAAGTTTCAATTTCACTGAAACACAGGAGATTTGCCCAACTATTTTTTATTTTATTTTATTCCTTCCTGATATGTGGGCCTCACTGGCAATGCCTGCATTTTTTGCTCCTCCCTAATTGTCCGTGAGCAGGTGGTGAGCTGCCTTTTTGAACCACTGCAGTCCATGTAGTGAAGGTGCTCCCACAGTGCTGGCTTTGTTGTACCAGTTTGGCATAACTGAGTGGCTTGCTCGGCCATTCCAGGGGGCAGTTAAGAGTCAACCACATTGCTGTGGCTTTGGAGTCACATATAGGCCAGACCACGTAAGGACAGCAGATTTCCTTCCCTAAAGGACATTAGTGAACCAGGTGGTTTTTCCAACAATCTTCATGGTCACCATTACTGATACTAGCTTTAAATTCCCCAGCTGCCATGGTGGGATTTTAACTCACATCTCTGGATTATTAGCCCAGGCCAGTAATATAACCACTATGCTACCGTACATTATTAACTACTGCCCAGCTAATGTCCATGAATCTATCTATCTATCACGGCCAACATACCATTTGCTTTCTTAATTGCTTGCTGTACCTGCACGTTAACTTTCAGTGATTCGTGTACAAGGATACCCAGGTCCCTCTGAACACCAACATTTCCCAATCTCTCACCATTTAAAAATACTCTGCTTTTCTATATTTCCTCTCAAAGTGGATAACTTCACATTTCTCCACATTATATTCCATTTGCCATGTTCTTGCCCATGCACTTAACCAGTCTATAACCCTTTGAAGCCTCATTGCATCCTCCTCACAACGCACATTTCCACCAAGGTTTGTATTAGCAGCAAACGTGGATTACATTTTGTCCCTTCATCCAAAGATAGATAGATAGATTTGTGATTTCTGAGCGAAGATCTGCGCACTTGAAGTTAACCAGATCCTTCCGGTCATTTCCTCAATATTGCCAATAATTTCTATTAATATGTGACATTTAGGGGAAATCAGGTGAACAGTACTCGCTCCAATCAGCTTTGGCGCTTCAGGTAAGGGCTCAACTGACCTGTTCTGTACACTAGAAGAGCCGGTCAGTTACCGAGTGTATCAGGGATAGGCGCTGGTCTCTCAGGATGGTGACACTGACACTTACCGCGATAGCTGTTTGCTAATTGATATTTGCGGGTGAGGACCACTTTCTCGTATCATTTCTTTTAGTGATTACAGAAACAAGGCAGCAAGCGATTGTCATAGAAAATCAGATTAAGATTAGAGTTAGGGATAGTGAATCCATCAGCTGGGGTGCAGAGTGGGAGCTGGAACTTCGAGGAGACAGTTAGCGGTCAGTGAGTTGGTACAACTAAGGTTATAACTGATAACTACAAAACACGGGTTGAGACATTCCTCCCGAACGGATCGCTCCTGCAGAAGTCAGTGATAGTTTCGGACAGTGGAACACCGGCAGTCAAGCAACAGCAATGTAATCAGTGAGTGAAAGTTTTTTGTGGGGAGAGGGTTGTTCATCAACTATTTAATTGTTCAATCTTCACCAGGTGTATTAGCAGTTTCGGAGCAAAACTAAATTGGCCTGAATTTTCTGTGGCCGATGGCCACCTGTGAGAAAACTCAGAACTTGTGATCTGTCAAGTTTCAATTTCACTGAAACATGGGAGTGTTGGGCTATTTGCCCAAATACTTTTTATTTTATTCCTTCCTCGTATGTGGGCATCACTGGCAAGGCCAGCATTTTCTGCTCATCTGTAATTGCCCCTTGAGAAGGTGGTGGTGAGCCGCCTTCTTGAACCGCTGCATTCCGTGTGGTGAAGGTACTTCCACAGTGCTGGCTTTGTTGTCGCGGTTTGATACAACTGAGTGGCTTGCTCAGCCATTCCGGGGGCAGTTAAGAGCCAACCACATTGCTGTGGGTCTGGAGTCACATATAGCCCAGACCGGGTAAGGACGGCAGATTTCCTTCCCTAAAGGACATTAGTGAACAAGTTGGGTTTTTCCAACAATCTTCATGGTCACCATTACTAATACTCTGATGACTGGTAAAAGCAGGCATAGTGCCTTCAAAGAACGACTAAAAAAAATAAAGAGATGAAAGTATACTAGTAAGAAATATTAAAACAAAGAGTAAGAGTTTCTATAGGTATATAAAAAGGAAAAGGGTGTCTATAGTAAATGTTGGTCTCTAAGAGGATGAGGCTGGGGAATTAATAATGGGGAACAGGGAAATGGCAGAGAGTTTGAACAAATATTTTGTATCGCTCTTCATGGTCGAAGACACTAAAACATCCCAATAATGGATAATCAAGGGGCTATAGGGAGGGAGGAACTGAAGCCGATCACTATCACTAAAGAAGAAGTACTTGGTTAAATAATGGGATAAAGGTGGACAAGTCCCCTGGACCTCATGGCTTGCATCATAGGGTCTTAAAAGAAGTGGCTACAGAGATAGTGTATGCATTGGTTGTAATCCAGCAAAATTCCATAGATTCTTGGGAGGTCCCAATGGATTGGAAAACTGCAAATGTAATGCTCCTATTTAAAAAAGGAGGGAGACAGAAAGCAGGAAACTTTCATCAGAGCTGGAAAAAGTTAGAGATGTAATAGGTTTTAAGCAAATGCAGGGAAAGCGGGGAGGGGAGGAAAGAACAAAAGGGGTGGTCTTTGATAGGGTTGAAGGCAGGGGTGATTACATGGCAAAAGGTAAGATTGTACAAAGCAAAAGGGATTGGTAATGGGACAAATATAGAAACAAAAGATGGATCTAGAAGAGATGTGAATGGGAATGGCATAATCATCAACAGCTGCCATTTGAAAAAATATGGGCAGAGGTTATGGTCTGAAATTGTTGAACTCAGTGTTGAACTGGTGCAAGGGTCAAGGATGTCTCGGAGCAGGTGCAGGACATTCTAAAAAGGGAGGGAGAACAGCCAGTTGCCGTGGTGCACGTTGGTACCAATGACATAGGTAAAAAAAAGGGATGAGTTCCTACGAAATTAATTTAAGGAGCTAGGAGCTAAATTAAAAAGTAGGACCTCAAAAGTAGTAATCTCGGGATTGCTACCAGTGCCACGTGCTAGTCAGAGTAGGAATCGCAGGATAGCTCAGATGAATACGTGGCTTGAGCAATGGTGCAGCAGGGAGGGATTCAAATTCCTGGGGCATTGGAACCGGTTCTGGGGGAGGTGGGACCAGTACCTGGGCAGAATCGGAATCAATGTCCTCGGGGGAGTGTTTGCTAGTGCTGTTGGGGAGGAGTTAAACTAATATGGCAGGGGGATGGGAACCAATGCAGGGAGATAGAGGGAAACAAAAAGGAGGCAAAAACAAAAGACAGAAAGGAGATGAGGAAAAGTGGAGGGCAGAGAAACCCAAGGCAAAGAACAAAAAGGGCCATTGTACAGCAAAATTCTAAAAGGACAGAGGGTGTTAAAAAAACAAGCCTAAAGGCTTTGTGTCTTAATGCAAGGAGTATCCGCAATAAGGTGGATGAATTAACTGTGCAAATAGATGTTAACAAATATGATGTGATTGGGATTACGGAGACGTGGCTCCAGGATGAGCAGGGCTGGGAACTCAACATCCAGGGGTATTCAACATTCAGGAAGGATAGAATAAAAGGAAAAGGAGGTGGGGTAGCATTGCTGGTTAAGGAGGAGATTAAGGCAATAGTTAGGAAGGACATTAGCTTGGATGATGTGGAATCTATATGGGTAGAGCTGCAGAACACCAAAGGGCAAAAAACGTTAGTGGGAGTTGTGTACAGACCTCCAAACAGTAGTAGTGATGTTGGGGAGGGCATCAAACAGGAAATTAGGGGTGCGTGCAATAAAGGTGCAGCAGTTATAATGGGTGACTTTAATATGCACATAGATTGGGCTAACCAAACTGGAAGCAATACGGTGGAGGAGGATTTTCTGGAGTGCATAAGGGATGGTTTTTTAGACCAATATGTCGAGGAACCAACTAGGGGGGAGGCCATCTTAGACTGGGTGTTATGTAATGAGAGAGGATTAATTAGCAATCTCGTTGTGCGAGGCCCCTTTGGGAAGAGTGACCATAATATGGTGGAATTCTGCATTGGGATGGAGAATGAAACAGTTAATTCAGAGACCATGGTCCAGAACTTAAAGAAGGCTAACTTTGAAGGTATGAGGCGTGAATTGGCTGGGATGGATTGGCGAATGATACTTAAGGGGTTGACTGTGGATGGGCAATGGCAGACATTTAGAGACCGCATGGATGAACTACAACAATTGTACATTCCTGTCTGGCATAGAAATAAAAAAGGGAAGGTGGCTCAACCGTGGCTATCAAGGGAAATCAGGGATAGTATTAAAGCCAAGGAAGTGGCATACAAATTGGCCAGAAATAGCAGCGAACATGGGGACTGGGATAAATTTAGAACTCAGCAGAGGAGGACAAAGGGTTTGATTAGGGCAGGGAAAATTGAGTATGAGAAGAAGCTTGCAGGGAACATTAAGACAGATTGCAAAAGTTTCCATAGATATGTAAAGAGAAAAAGGTTAGTAAAGACAAACGTAGGTCCCCTGCAGTCAGAATCAGGGGAAGTCATAACGGGGAACAAAGAAATGGCGGACCAATTGAACAAGTACTTTGGTTCGGTATTCACGAAGGAGGACACGAACAACCTTCCGGTTATAAAAGGGGTCAGGGGGTCTAGTAAGGAGGAGGAACTGAGGGAAATCCTTATTAGCCGGGAAATTGTGTTGGGGAAATTGATGGGATTGAAGGCCGATAAATCCCCAGGGCCTGATGGACTGCATCCCAGAGTACTTAAGGAGGTGGCCTTGGAAATAGTGGATGCGTTGACAGTCATTTTCCAACATTCCATTGACTCTGGATCAGTTCCTATGGAGTGGAGGGTAGCCAATGTAACCCCACTTTTTAAAAAAGGAGGGAGAGAGAAAACAGGGAATTATAGACCGGTCAGCCTGACATCGGTAGTGGGTAAAATGATGGAATCAATTATTAAGGATGTCATAGCAGTGCATTTGGAAAGAGGTGACATGATAGGTCCAAGTCAGCATGGATTTGTGAAAGGGAAATCATGCTTGACAAATCTTCTGGAATTTTTTGAGGATGTTTCCAGTAGAGTGGATAAGGGAGAACCAGTTGATGTGTTATATTTGGACTTTCAGAAGGCGTTCGACAAGGTCCCATACAAGAGATTGATGTGCAAAGTTAGAGCACATGGGATTGGGGGTAGTGTACTGACATGGATTGAGAACTGGTTGTCAGACAGGAAGCAAAGAGTAGGAGTAAATGGGTACTTTTCAGAATGGCAGGCAGTGACTAGTGGGGTACCGCAAGGTTCTGTGCTGGGGCCCCAGCTGTTTACACTGTACATTAATGATTTAGATGAGGGGATTAAATGTAGTATCTCCAAATTTGCGGATGACACTAAGTTGGGTGGCAGTGTGAGCTGCGAGGAGGATGCTGTGAGGCTGCAGAGCGACTTGGATAGGTTAGGTGAGTGGGCAAATGCATGGCAGATGAAGTATAATGTGGATAAATGTGAGGTTATCCACTTTGGTGGTAAAAACAGAGAGACAGACTATTATCTGAATGGTGACAGATTAGGAAAAGGGGAGGTGCAAAGAGACCTGGGTGTCATGGTACATCAGTCATTGAAGGTTGGCATGCAGGTGCAGCAGGCGGTTAAGAAAGCAAATGGCATGTTGGCCTTTATAGCAAGGGGATTTGAGTACAGGGGCAGGGAGGTGTTGCTACAGTTGTACAGGGCATTGGTGAGGCCACACCTGGAGTATTGTGTACAGTTTTGGTCTCCTAACTTGAGGAAGGACATTCTTGCTATTGAGGGAGTGCAGCGAAGGTTCACCAGACTGATTCCCGGGATGGCGGGACTGACCTATCAAGAAAGACTGGATCAACTGGGCTTGTATTCACTGGAGTTCAGAAGAATGAGAGGGGACCTCATAGAAACATTTAAAATTCTGACGGGGTTAGACAGGTTAGATGCAGGAAGAATGTTCCCAATGTTGGGGAAGTCCAGAACCAGAGGTCACAGTCTAAGGATAAGGGGTAAGCCATTTAGGACCGAGATGCGGAGGAACTTCTTCACCCAGAGAGTGGTGAACCTGTGGAATTCTCTACCACAGAAAGTTGTTGAGGCCAATTCACTAAATATATTCAAAAAGGAGTTAGATGAGGTCCTTACTACTAGGGGGATCAAGGGGTATGGTGAGAAAGCAGGAATGGGGTACTGAAGTTGAATGTTCAGCCATGAACTCATTGAATGGCGGTGCAGGCTAGAAGGGCCGAATGGCCTACTCCTGCACCTATTTTCTATGTTTCTATGTTTCTATGAGTCCAGAAAGCTGTAAAGTGCCTAATCGGTAGATGAGGTGTTGTTCATCGAGCTTACGCTGAGCTTCGTTGAAACAGTGTAAGCAGTCGAGGACGGAGAGGTCAAAGTGGGAGTGGAACAGAGAATTAAAGTGAGAGGCGACCGGAAGTTCGGGGTCATGCTTATGGACTGAACGGAGGTGTTCTGCAAAGCAGTCACCCAATCTGCGTTTGGTCTCCCCTGTGTAGAGGAGACCCCATCGTGAGCAGCGAATACAGCAAACTAAATTGCAAGAAATACAAGTAAATCGCTGTTTCACCTGGAAAGAGTGTTTGGGGCCCTGGATAGTGGGAAGGGAGGAGGTAAAAGGACAGGTGTTGCATCCGCTGCACTTGCACGTGAATGTGCCTTGGGAAGGTGAGAGGGTGGTGTGGGTGATTAAGTGGACCAGTGTGTCACTGATGGAGCGGTTCCTTCGGAATGCTGAAAGGGAAGGGGGAAGATGTGTTTGGTGGTGGGATCATGTTAGAGGAGGTGGAAATGGTGGAGGATGATTCATTGAATGTGGAGGCTGCTGAGGTGGAAGGTGAGGAGAAGGCGAAGCCTATTGTGGTTCTGGGATGGAAGGGATAGGGTGAGAGTAGAAGTGCAGAAAATGGAATGGATAGGGTCGAGTGCCACATCAACCATGGCAGAGGGATCCTCAGTTGGAGGAAAAGGAAGGTATATCGGAAACACTAGTATAGAAGGTGACATAGACAGACAGATGCAACAGAGACAGAGAAACTGGGAGAATGGAACAGCATGCTTATAAGAAACAAGGTGGATTCCAGGAAGCTGTTGCAGTTTGGATGTTTATAATGGATGATTGTCAATAGCCTATCCCCAGACATGGAAACAGAGCAGTCGAGGAAGGGAAGAGAAGAGTTGCAAATGGATCATGTGAAGATGAGGGAAGGGTGAATATTGGAAGTAAAGTAAATTACATTTTCTAGTTCCGGGCAAGAGCAGGAAATGGCTGCAGATTGGGTCACCACTTTGCAGAACACCTCCAGCAGGAAAAACAATCATAAGAACATAAGAAGTAGGAGCAGGAATAAGTCATTTGGTCCCTCGAGCCTGCTCCGCCATTCAATAAGATCATGACAGATCTGATCTTGGCTTCAACTCCACTTTTCCACCTGCTCCCCATAACCCTTCACTCCTTTATCATTCAAAAATCTGTCTACCTTAAATATATTCAAAGACCCAGCCTCCACAGATCTCTGGATAGAGAATTCCAAAGATTCAAGACCCTCTGAGAGAAGAAATACCTCCTCATCTCTGTTTTAAATGGGCGACCCCTTATTCTGAAACTATGCCCCCATATTCTAGATTCCCCCATGAGGGGAAACTTCCTCTCTTCCAACCGGTCAAGCCCCCTCAGAATCTTATATGTTTCAATAAGATCTCCTCTCATTCTTCTAAATTCCAATGAGTATAGGCTCAACCTGCTCAACCTTTCTTCATAAGAGAACCACTTCATCTCAGGAATCAATCTCGTGAACAGCCACGATCTTATTAAATGGCGGAGCAGGCTCGAGGGGCCAAATGATCTACTCCTGATCCTAATTCTTATGAACCTTCTTTGAACTGCCCCAATACAAGTATATCCCTCCTTCAATAAGGAGACCAGAACTTTACTCAATACTCCAAGTGTGGGCTCACCAATGCCCTGTACAGTTGTAACAAAACTTCCCTACTTTTATACTCAATAAACCTTGCAATAAAGGCCAACATTCCATTTGACTTCTTAATTACTTGCTGTACCTACATGCTAACTTTTTGTATTTCATGTACGAGGACCCCCAGATCCGTCTGTACCGCAGCATTCTGTAGTCTCTCTTCATTTAAATAATAATTAGCTTTTTTATTCTTCCTACCAAAGTGGATAACCTCACATTTTTTATATTCCTTGTCATCAATGTATCGGAAAAAGAGGTGAGGGAGGGGACTCATGCGGGTTCCCAAAGCAACACCTTTAATTTGTAGGAAGTGAGTGTAGTTAAAGGATTCAGGCGGAGGTGAGTGATGTTGAATGGGGACTGGATGGGCCTCTGTTCAAGGAATAATTTAAATGGAGAAAAATTGTAAAGTGCTGCAGTACAGAGAGTCCTGGGGGTCCTTGTGCATGAAACACAAAAAGTTAGCATGCAGGTACAGCAAGTAATCGGGAAGGCAAATGGAATGTTGGCCTTTATTGCAAGGGGGATAGAGTATAAAAGCAGAGAAGTCCTGCTACAACTGTACAGGGTATTGGTGAGGCCACACATGGAGCACTGCATACAGTTTTGGTCTCCGTATTTAAGGAATGATACACTTGCATTGGAGGCTGTTCAGAGAAGGTTCACTAGGTTGATTCCGGTGATGAGGGGGTTGACTTATGAGAATAGGTTGAGTAGGTTGGGCCTATTCACATTGGAGAGGTGATCTTATTGAAACTTCTAAGATAATGAGGTGGCTCGACAAGGTGGATGCAGAAAGGATATTTGCACTCATAGGGGAAACTAAAACTAGGGGACCATGGGCTAGATTTTCCACTTTTGTACTTATCGCCCAAAAATTGGCATTATTTTCGTTCTGGGCGGTAAAAAGAGTTTTCAGATCGCCGGCTTCTCGCTTATTCTCTAAGCACCTAGTCTCCATATTTGAAAATGAGCATTACCACAAGCGATATGAAATGGGTGGTAACGTTAAATTTTTTTGAACTACTGCCGTAAAGTGCGGCCGTCCTTAGCAACGGCATGGCAATGCTCGATTCCCGTGATTCAGGAGGTCAAAGGTCATCATGACATGCGCAGAAGAGAAGACAGGGAGAAAGGGAGCTGAGAGGGACTGAAGGCATGTGTGGCTGTGGTGTTTGGCTGTTGTGGGAGGCACAAGGGAGATTCACCAGCAGCAAAAAGCCTACTAAGCACCAAGAACATAGTTGGCGCCAAGTTTTTGTCCAACAAATAAGATATAACATGGAAGGGATGGTGGAGGCCCTGGAACTGGTAGCCAGGAACACTGGTAACAGAGAGCTCCCAGTGGTCCCGGAGCGCAGCACTGCACCCCAAGGTGCAGCACCCCCATTGCCAAGCACACATCAGAGCCAGCAGCAACATCTTGCTTCTGGCTCGGAGCACATACTCACCTCAGGACCGTCCTCTCCCGTATCCGTCCAAGCAGCATTTCGGCCGTCATCTCTCCCCCCGACCCCCACCCGCACCCCCCCCCACCCCAATGAAGGATTGCCTGAGGAGCTCCTCGGCCAGGCAGCTTGGAGACAGGAGGGTAAGGGAAAGGGCTAGAGGTAGGGAGGAGAAGCCAGGGGAGCGCGGTGGGGGTGAGGGTTGCCTTGTACAGATATACTGATGATTTCAGACTAATGTTTGGTTTAAATGTTTTTTATTTAACAAAGCCTTGTTGCACATTGGCTCAGATAGCTGCACCATTACACGCTGGTGATTGCTTAACAACAAAGGTTATAATTAAACTTAACTTCAATCAATTAAACTTCAACTCTCACCAAGGTGATGCCCATCATTGATGTATCACCTGCACACCAGCAGTGTGTCAGCCTTGTAAATAACACCAATGTTCTTTCAGGCAAAGTGATCATTGATGAGCTCCTGACGTAAGGCTCTTGCAACGGACCCTTTCATGCGGTCTACAGGGAGGAGGGGACATGGCTTCAGTGTCAGCCTGATTGTCTGGGCCGATGTCAGCGTCCGCCTTCTTGTCCTCCTCTTTCTCTCTCTGGTGAGGTGGACTGTCAGACTCATCAGGCAATTCTTGTCCCCTCCTGATAGCCAAGTTGTGTAGCATAGAGCACACCACCACGAATTGAGCTACCTGCTCAGGGTGGTACTGGAGCTTGCCTCCTGATGGTCTAGGCATCTAAAGCGCTGCTTCAGCACTCCAATAGTTTTCTCCACGATATTGCAAGTTGCTCTCTGGCTCTCATTTTATCTCCTCTCGGCTTCGGTGTGCATGTCACGCAGGGGGGTCATCAGCCAGGTGGCGAGGCCGTATCCTTTGTCACCAAGCATCCAGGATTGACCTTTTGGCTGACTGTTAAACAAGCAGATACAGTGCTCTCACGCAGGATGTGAGCATCATGGATGCTGCCCGGAAATTGAGCATTCACTGCCAGTATAATTTGCAAGACCATCAGCAGGCCGGGGCCATTGGAGGGAGCAGTGTGCGCTGCCCAGCCCAGAGATCGGCACGGTCCCAGCCTGCAAGACCATCAGCAGACCGGGGCCATTGGAGGGAGCAGCGTGCAGTGGCTTGCCACTGCAGGGAGCAGCGCGTGCTGCTGCAGGAGGGCAATGGCTGCGAAGCCAGGTCGCTGATTGCAGTGCCGGCAGGCACAGCAGGAGGGGGGAAGGAGCAGCAAGGATCTGTAGAGGGAAGTGACCAGGGCCCAAGAAAGGCATGAATCTGGTGCCCAGTAAAGGCGAGGGCCCAGGGGTAGTACGGGCCAGCCCACACTGCGATATGTGTGCGCGTTCAGTCTGTGCAGCAGATCTGGTTTCCAGTTAGTCTTGGGTAATCCTTGCCGCTGGACCAAGACCTAGCTCTGTCAAGCCCGTGTGATGGCTGTGTGCAACGGCCACCACACGTTAAAAAAATCCAAGCACAGGTATCTTCTACCCTTCATGATGTAGTTCGGGATTTGGAATATTAAGTCCTTCATTGAAACACCTGTGCAACTCATCACTTTTTAGCATGGAAGCAAGTCATTCTCACTTTGAGGGACTGCCTATGATGACGATGAATTTTCTGGTGGTCGACAACCAGGTTGTACATTCAGGGAGTAGAATCCCTTGCGGTTCCTGAAAACCTCAGCATCCTGAAAAGATGCCCGCATCGCAATGGGCGTACAGTCTATTGCTCCCTGCACCTTGGGGAAGTTTGCAATTCTGGAGAATCCTAGAGCCCTCTCACTCTGTACCTCCCTGGTCATAGGGAAGCTGATCAAGTCCCTTCTGCGTGTGTACAGGGCTTCAGTGACCTGTCTTATTTTTTCCCGGCGTTAAACACATGGGGAAAGTAACGTCAGCCATAACTTTCCGAGAAATGCCCATCAGTTGCCATTTTGTGCCAAAATTGGTGATGTCTGGGTGTTATACATCATTTCAGCGGTTAAATGGGTGTAAAGTGGGCATTAAGCATGCAAAAAAAATGGAGGTTCTCGCCCATAGTCTTAGAATAAGGGGACACCCATTTAAAACTGAGATGAGGAGAAATTTCTTCTCTCAGAGGATTGTAAATCTGTGGAATTCTCTGCTCCAGAGTGCTGTGGAGGCTGGGTCATTGAATATATTTAAGGCGGAGAGCGACAAATTTTTGAGCGATAAGGGAGTAAAGGGTTATGGGGAGTGGGCAGGAAAGTGGAGCTGAGTCCATGATCAGATCAGAAGTGATCTTATTGAATGGCAGAGCAGGCTCGAGAGGCCAACTCCTACTCCTATTTCTTATGTTCTTAGTAATCTACACGTCTGGGCAATAAATGCTCACCTTACCAGCGACGTCTACATCCCAGGAATGAATTTTTAAAAATCAGTTCCATTGACCTCAGTACAACGGAATATCAAATGGGGTGTGAACCAAGCAGGTGATGGGACAGTGTTACTGACAAGAGGAATTTCGACGCCGAACTCTGGGAGCTCTTAATCAAGAAATGTGATGTGTATTCTAGAGAATGGAGGAACTTGTGATTGTGTGTGTGTGCTTGGATAGATGGATGGGTGTGCGGATGGGTGCAGGAGAAAGTTTAAGAAAGGCATGTAGGTGCAAACAATCCGCACACTGGAGTCATTCATGATGGATAGTAAACACTTGCTTACCTTGATATTCCATCCATTAGCCATGCGAAGACCTGCAAGCAGTGTGTGCTTTATATGAAAATTGAGCTTAATTGACGGAATTGTAACTCCGATTTTCTCACAACTTGCTCACGATGTGCAAGGTCTGGCTGGTGGCAGTGGGCTCGGGGAAAATTGGTTCCATTTTCCCATGCCTGCAAGGAGGCAGTGAGACAAACGATTTTGGATGAAGGCAGGGGTAAAGCAACCGGAGTCTAGTCTTCCTACCGTAGGGTGTAGTGGGGGCAGTGAAGAAACAAAGCAGGACTCGGGATAGGCGAGTCTGCAGTGAGCCTTCAGCTACCCTCTTCAAGCCTTGCTTGATGGTTTGCACTGCTCTCTCTGCCTGACCATTGGACACTGGTTTAAACGGGGTAGATGTGACATGTTTGATCCCATTACGGATCATGAATTCTTTGAACTTAGCACTGGTAAACCATGGCCCGTTGTCCCTCACCAGGACATCAGGTAGGCCATGTGTAGCAAACATGGCCCACAGACTTTCACTAGTGGCAGCGGACGTGCTAGTCGACATTATCTCACATTCAATCCACTTGGAGTATGCGTCTACAACCACGAGGAACATTTTACCCAAGAAAGGGCCTGCATAGTTGACGTGTACCCTAGACCACGGTTTGGAGGGTCAAGACCATAGACTTAGCGGCACCTCCCTGGGTACATTGCTTAACTGCGAGCATGTATTACATCTGTGAACGCAGGACTCTAAGTCCGCATCGATAGCGGACTACCACAGGTGGGATCTGGCTATCGTTTTCATCATTACGATGCCTGGGTGGGTACTGTGGAGGTCATTGATGAAGGTGTCTCTACTCTTCTTGGGGACAACTTTTTGATTGCCCCACAGAAGGCAGTCTGCCTGTATAGACATTTCATCTTTGCGCTGCTGGAACGGCTTTATCTCTTCCTGCATTTCCACTGGGACACTGGACCAGCTCCCGTGAAGCACACAGCTTTTGACTAGAGATAATAAGGGGTCCTGGCTTGTGCAGGTTTTGATCTGCCGGGCAGTGACGAGTGATTACTTACTCTCAAATGCTTCCATAAACATAAACATAGATCTGCGGGCTGCGCCATTTCCACCCCATGGTAGCAATGGCAGCCTACTGAGAGCATCGGCGCAGTATTCTGTGCCTGGCCGGTGGCGGATGGTCTAGTTGTATGCGAACAACGTGAGCGCCCATCTCTGGATGCGAGCCGATGTGTTGGTATTTATCCCTTTACTCTTGGAAAACAGGGATATAAGTGGCTTATGGTCAGTTTCCAATTCGAATTTTAGCCCAAACAGGTATTGATGGATTTTCTTTACCCCATAAACACACGCTAACGCTTCTTTTTCAATAATGCTGTAGGCTCTCTCAGCCTTAGACAGACTCCTGGATACATAGGCAACCGGTTGCAGTTTCCCGAAATCATTAGCTTATTGAAATACACACCCAACGCCATATGACGACACATCACATGCTAGTACCAAACACTTACATGGATCATACAACACAAGCAATTTGTTTGAGCATAACAATTTTCTCGCTTTTACAAAGGCATTTTCTTGGCTTTTGCCCCAAACCCATTCGTCCCCTTTTTGTAGAAAAACATGCAGTGGTTCTAAAAGTGTGCTGAGACCCGGTAAGAAGTTACCAAAGTAGTTCAGGATTCCCAGAAACGACCGCAGCTCCGTCATGTTCTGTGGCCTCAGTGCATTCTTGATTGCCTCCGTCTTCGCGTTAGTAGGCCTGATGCCGTCCGCTGCAATCCTCCTTCCCAGGAACTCCACTTCAGGCACCAGGAAAACACACTTCGAGCATTTTAACATGAGCCCCATGCGATTGAGTTGACTAAGAACCTCCTCTGGGTTCTGCAGATGCTCAACTGTGTTCTGACCTGTGACCAAGATGGCGTCCTGGACGATCAAGGTGTGCGGGACCGACTTCAGTAAGCCTTCCATGTTTCTCTGGAACATCGACCCCACCGATCGGATTCTTAACGGACGTCTGTTATAAACAAAAAGACCTTTGTGCGTGTTGATGCAGATGAGAGCCTTCGATGATTCCTCCAGTTCCTGCATCATGTAGGCTGAAGTCAGATCCAACTTCGTGAACGTCTTTCCTCCCGCCAGCGTTGCAAAGAGGTCATCAGTCTTTGGTAGTGGATATTGGTCCTGCAGGGAGAAACGATTGATAGTTACTTTGTAATCACCACAGATTCTGACAGTGCCATCTCCCTTGAGGACTGGGACAATAGGACGGCCCACTTGTTGAAATCGATCGGGGAAATGATGCCATCTCTTTGTAGCCAGTCTAGCTTGATCTCTACCCTTTCTCTCATCATGTACGATACTGCTCTCACCTTGTGATGGATGGGTCGTGCCCACAGAATTAGGTGGAGCTGCACTTTTGCTCCTTGAAATTTCCCGATGCCTGGTTCGAACAGCGAAGGAAATTTGTTTAAGACCTGGGAACACGAAGTGTCGTCAGCGGGCGATAGCGCTCTGATGTCGTCCCAGTTCCAGTATCTTTCCCAGCCAGCTCCTGCCGAGCAGCATGAGACCATCGCCCGGTACCACCCAGAGTGGTAGATTGTGCACCGCTCCATCGTAGGAGACCTTTACGGTAGCACTGCCGATTACAGGTATCAGTTCTTTCGTGTAAGTTCTTAGTTTCTTGCGAACTGGAGTTAAGACTGGCCTTGAGGCCTTGTTGCACCACAACCTTTCGAAAATCTTTTTGCCCATGATGGACTGGCTCGCACTCGTGTCCAGCTCCATTGACACCGGGCGTCCATTTAGTTCAACATTCAGCATTATCGGGGGACAATTCGTGATGAATGTGTGCACCCCATGTACCTCTGTCTCCTCGATCTGAGGCTCTGGTTCATCGTGATCCTCCATGGATCTGTCCTCCTCTGCAACATGGTGGTTTGCAGGTTTAACAGGCTTTGCAGCTTGCCTGCACACTCGTTGGAGGTGTCCCATTGTTCCACAGCCCTCGCAAACGTATTCTTTGAATCGGCATGAATGGAAATGGTGATCACCCCCGCAGCGCCAACAAGGTGTTAATGGCCTTGCATTCATCACCCTTGATGGTGGACTCTGAGACATCTACAGATGTGTAGCTGCAGGTATGTGTAACCTGCCTTGAACGTTACGATTCGAAAACAACCTCACTTTGTTCACAGAACTTGTAGCAGCACTTGTGTGCTGTGAGATTTGCTTCGTATTGTCACTAGTGGCAATGAACACCTGGGCTATTGCTAAGGCCTTACTCAAGATTGGGGTCTCTACAGTCAAATGTTTGTGAAGTATGGTTTCGTTGCCAATGCCAAGTACGAAAAAGTCTCTGAGCATGTGCTCCAAATGTCCTTCAAATTCGCAATGTCCTGCAAGACGCCTTAGCTCGGCGACATAACTCGCCACTTCTTGGCCTTCAGACCTTTTGTAGGTGTAGAACTGGTACCTCGCCATCAGAACGTTTTCTTTCGGGTTTAAATGCTCTCGGACCAGTGTGCACAAATTGTCATACGATTTCTCTGTGGGTTTCGCTGGAGAGAGCAGATTCCTCATGAGGCCATACGTTGGTGCCCCACAGACGGTGAGGAGGATCGCCCTTTGTTTGGCAGCGCTCTCTTCCCCATCTAGCTCGTTGGCCACAAGTATTGGTCGAGTTGCTACACAAAAATTTCCCAATCATCTCCCTCCGAGAATTTCTCCAGGATGCCCACTGTTCTCTGCATCTTTGGGTTCACTATCTGTATCTCGTCGCCAGTTGTTGTGTATGGAGAAAGAGTCCGACTGAACACTGTGAGCTCAAAGTAACGTGTGACCTTAGTCTTTTATTGCAGGTCTCCAGAGTGCCTCTCCAACCTGTGAAGCCTCCTTAAATATCTATGCTCCCAAGGGATTATGGGATCCTTTGGGACTCCAGGGGATGAACCCTCTGGTGGCTGTACAGAGTAAATGCTCTGGAGTGAGACTTGAACCCACAACCATGTGACTCAGAGGCTGGGGTGCTACCCATTGAGGCACGGCTGACACTGATGATATGGGTGATGCAAAAATACATCACAGATACAGATCGCACTGGGAATTAATAAATAGTTCCTTACATTCTACTGAGCCGCTTTGTTCCTATGTGTTCCTATAACCAAAGGTATAAAGGGATATGGGCCAAATGTGCATATGTAGTTAGATTGCAGATCAGCCATGATCGTATTGAATGGTGGAACAGGCTCGACAGTCTGAATGGCCTACTCCCGTTCCAGTGACACTGTGGTTGGTATTAAGTGTAATTACTATTAAAATATTGCAAGCCATCTTAACAAGCAAGTCTAAGAAGTAAATGTTGAAGAAATCTCTCCTGATGGCGGTCAATGGGAAATAAGCGTGCCCAGTGCAGCAATGAGCCATCCAGACCCAAAGCATTCGATGCTCTATTGACGGTCTATACTGAGACATATCTCAGGCAGGCCACAGTGGGGCGCTACAATTGGCACTCGTGCCCCAGGATGGTGAAGCTGCATCTAAGGTTTCTGCTTCTGATTGGTGTTGGGGGCCTCTGGCAGGAGAGTACACACGTGTGCAGATCTGCTGCAGATAGTGTCAGGCCCGGCTGTGATTTACCCTCAAGGATCAATTCCAATAAACAGCCACTTGGGTGGGATATTGGAGAGCTGTCAGGATCCCGTTCAGTCATTCCCAGCGTGATTTCAACATAAGAATAGAGATAGAAAGAAAAACTTGCATTTCTATAGCACCTTTCATGACCACCAGATGGCCCAAAGTGCTTTACAGCTAATGAATACTTTTTTGAAGTATAGTCACTGTTGAAATGTAGAAAACACGGCAGTCAATTTGTGCACAGCAAGCTCCCACAAACAGCAATGTGATAATAGCCAGATAATCTGTTTTAGTAATGTAGATTGAGGGATAAATATTGGCCACAACATCAAGGATAAATCCCCTGCTCTTCTTCTAAAAAATGACATGGCATCGTTTACGTCCACCTGAGAGAGCAGATGGGGCCTCGGTTTATCGTCTCAACTGAAAGACGGTACTTAAAAATAAAAACCTGGAATAAAAAGCTCGTGACAGTAATGATGACCATGAAACTACCGGATTGTCGTAAGAACCCAACAGGTTCACTGCTGTTCTTTAGAGAAGGAAATCTACCATCCTTACCTGGTCTGGCCTTTTTGTGACTTCAGACACACAGCAATGTGGTTGACTCTTAACTACCCTCTGAAATGGCCTAGCAAGCCACTAAGTTGTAACAAACCGCTTCAAGAAACAAAATATGAATAAACTGGACAGACCACCCAGCATTAAACTCGGTACCGGCTTCGGACACGACAACGGCATACCCAGTCCTGTCGACCTTACAAAGGCCTCCTCACTAACCTCTGGGGACTTGTTCTAAAATTGAGAGAGCTGTCCTGCAGACTAGTGAAGCAACAGCCTGACATCGTCATACTCACAGAATCATACCTTTCAGCCAATGTCTCAAACTCCTCCATCGCCATCCCTGGGTATGTCCTGTCCCACCAGCAGGACAGACCCACCAGAGGTGGTGGCACAGTGATATACAGTCAGAAGGGAGTGGCCTTGGGGACCCCATGAAGTCGCATGGCTTCAGGTCAAGGACGGGCAATGAAAACCTCCTGCTGATTACCACCTACTGCCTTCCATCAGCTGATGAATAAATACTTCTCCATGTTGAACACCACTTGGAAGAAACACTGAGTATAGCAAGGGCACAGCATATACTCTGCGTGGGGGACTTCAATGTCCGACACCAAGAGTGACTCGTTAGCACCACTACTGACCGAGCTGGCGGAGTCCTGAAGGACATAGCTGTCAGACTGGGCCTGCAGCAGGTGGTGAGAGAACCAACACGAGGGAAAAACCTACTAGACCTCATCCTCACCAATCTACCTGTCGCAGATACATCTGTCTATGACAGCATTGGTAGCAGTGATCACCACATGTTCATTGTGGAGACAAAGTCCCGTCTTCACACTGAGGACACCCTCCATTGTGTTTGGCACAATCGCCGTGCTAAGTGGGATAGATTCAGAATAGATATAGCAGCTCCAAACTGGGCACCCATGAGGTGCTGTCATCATCATCATCATCATAGGCAGTCCCTCGAAATTGAGGAAGACTTGGTTCCACTCTAAAGGTGAGTTCTCAGGTGACTGTACAGTCCAATTTGGGAATAACAGTGGGACGGACAGAGGCACTGTGGGCCATCAGCAACAGCAGAATTGTACCCCACCACAATCTGTAACCTCATGACCCAGCAAATTCCTCACTCTACCATTACCATCAAGCCAGGGGACCAAACCTGGTTCAATGAGGAGTGCAAAAGAGCATGCCTGGAGCAGCGCCAGGTGTACCTAAAAATGTGGCACCAATCTGGGGAAGCTGCAACACAGGACTGCATGCATGCTAAGCAGCATGCTATAAACAGAGCCAAGCGATCCGATAATCAATGGATCAGGTCAAAGCTCTGCAGTCCTGCCACATCCAGTTGTGAATGGTGGTGGACCATTAAACAACTAACAGGAGGAGGAGGCTCCATGAATATCTCCATTCTCAATGATGGCGGAGCCCAGCACATAATGCAAAATACAATGCTGATGCATTTGCAACTATCTTCAGCCAGAAGTGCCGAGTGGATGATCCATATCAGCTTCCTACTGAGGTCCCCACCATCACAGAAGCCAGTTTTCAGCCATTTTGATTTACACCACGTGATATCAAGAAGCGGCTGAGTGCACTGGATACAGCAAAGGCCATGGGCCCCAACAACATCCCGGCTAACGTGCTGAAGACTTGTGCTCCAGAACTAGCCACGCCTCTAGTCAAACTGGTCCAGTACAGTTTACAACACTGGCATCTACCCGACAATGTGGAAAACTGACCAGGTATATCATATTCGCAAAAGGTCGAACAAATCCAATCTGGCCAATTACTGCCCCATCAGTCTCCTCTTAACCATCAGCAAAGTGTTGGAAGATGTCATTGACAGTGCTATCACGTGGCACTTACCAATAACTTGCTCACTGATGCTCAATTTGGGTTCTGCCACAATCACTAGGCCTCAGACCTCATTACAGCCTTGGTCCAAACATGGGCAAAAGAGCTGAATTCCAGGGGTGAGGTGATAGTGACATCAAGGCACCATTTGACCGAGTGTGGCATCAAGGAGCCCTAGCAAAATTGAAGTCAATGGGAATTAGGGGCAAAACTGTCCACTGGCTAGAGTCATACCTAGTACAAAGGGAGATGGTTGTGATTGTTGGAGGTCAATCATCCCATCTCCGGGAATTTGCTGCAGGAGTTCCTCAGGGCAGTGTCCTCGGCCCAACCATCTTCAGCTGCTTCATCAATGACCTTCTCAAAGGGCAGAAGTGGGGATGTTCGCTGATGTTAACACAGTGTTCGGTTCATTCGCAACATCTCAGTTAATGAAGCATGCCCGCATGCAGTAAGACCTGGACAACATTCAGGCTTGGGCTGATAAATGGCAAGTAACCTTTGCGCCACATAAGTGCCAGCCAATGAACATCTCCAGCAAGCGAGAACCTAATAAAAGTTTTTAAGATATTAAAGAGAACAGATAGTGTAGATATAGAGAAATTATTTCCGCTGGTTGGGGATTCTAAGACTAGGGGGCACTCTAAAAATTACAGCCAGGAGTGAAATTAGGAGACACGCCTACACGCAAAGGGTGGTTGAAGTTTGGAAATCTCTTCCACAAACGGCAATTGATGCTAGATCAATTGTTAATTTTAAATCAGAGATTGATAGCCTTTTGTTAACCAAAGATATTAAGGGATATGGGCCAAAGGCGGGTAGATGAAGTTAGGTCGCAGATCAGCCATGATTGGAATGGCGGAACAGGCTCGAGGGTCTAAATAGCCTTCTCCTGTTCCTATGTTCATTGAAGTCAATCCAATGGAATATTGGGGGACATAGATAACAGGCAGATGATCTGTACCCCACTGAAGTTGAATTTGAACCCCTGAGGTTCAACAGGTGCTGGTGGCGGGGGATGGAGTGTAAGAAGTAGTCTTATACACATTCCCTAGCTCAGCAGTTTGCCCAAGTTGATGACACTGAAGGTATCCAATCACATTAGATAAGGAATTGTACAGAGAGCTGAGTTACAAGGGCATAATGCACAAACAGGCCTTGATAAAAGGTCCAGCAAAGAACCTTGAGATATAAAAACTGTCTAAGAGAATTTCTGATCTCATAGGAAAGGGAGGGTTTTTCACTGAAGTGTTGAGAGAAAGAACTCAACATATCATAGGTTAAATGGTCCTGTCGATATTCTACACCAGGCCCACCCCTAAAAAGAGAATAAAAGAAAGACCTAGAGGGCTTTTCAGGGCAGATGGTGCAGAGAAGAACTGTTCGTGCCACCAGCCGTCTGTCCGATCGGGACTAATATCAGCTACATGTCACCGTCATATGTCTACTATGTCTATCCTGACTGTGTGTTGTGTTTGACTATATTTGAACTACCGCTCCTTAATAAAATGCCTATGACTCCTAAGACCCTTTGGGTATCTGTGTGTGACCTGTGATCCTAATCTTACAGTGGTGTCAGAAATGGGATTCACAGTGTTGGGAGTTGTACCGTTCCAGTTAGTGGTGGACTTAGTTGAAAACGCGTGATCGTCACTTAGACTGATTAGTTAACTCACTGAAAGAAGGGAGAGGGAGGGAGCATGTCAGATGGGTGAAACCCAACACAAAATGGCAGGTGCTTATTATCGAGAAAAGGTCATGAACAGTCTAAACAAGCACGAGAGAAAATTGAAGATATCGAGGGATAAGATCGAAGCAGCATGTTAACTCATTTGAGAATTCAGAAGGAAAAAAACTGGGAATTAGAGAAAAAATTGCTGAGATGACAATTTAAAAAAATAAAATGATACTGACATGGAAGTTTTAGCTATTGTGCCAAGAAAAATAAAATACAAGATTTGTTGAGTGAAAGGAACCTTAAAAAATGCTGTAATTTCAGTAGTTTGTATGAAAGTGTGTTAAAGTGTGTAAGTTTCACTGATTATTTTGACTATGATTTATGGAGCTAGAATTGCACAAAAGACAGTTTGCTTTACAAAAGATAAGTTTCGGCCTTGAAGTTACAGTTGCCAAAAAATGAATCTGAATGTTTTAATTGGATGACAGTAAAAAAACTGCTATTGTCTTAAAAAGTTTAAATTAAAAATGCATGGTCTCGTTTTAAATCAATTTGAATATTTAAAAAGCACTGTCTTAAGAGTAGTGTCCCTTTAAAAAAAAAGGCCTGTATGAATGTTTTCAGGGAAGCTCCTCCCTCTTTTTTCCTTTTCTATAATGTATAATATTTATTAACATGTGATAATTAATTTTTCTCTGGTTATATTCATTATTTTTACGATGCTAGAAAAAGAACAATGTGAAATAAAGACGTAACTTACTCTCTATCTTTGTTTCATTTTTTCTGCTCTGTCTTGTGTTTAGTTGCACTGATACAATTAGTCTGAATTAAATTGGAATTATTGAGGTTAACTATTAAATTGTAACAATCCGACTCAGATAGTGACCATAGTGAAATTCAGCGACATGAGGTAATGGTCCTGTCCATATCCTACACCAGACCCAGCCCTAAAAAGAGAATAAAAGAAAGACCTAGTGGTCTTTTCAAGGCAGATGCTGCAGAGAAGAATTGTTCGTGCCACCAGCCATTTGTCCGATCAGGACTAATATCAGCTACATGTCATGGTCGTATCTCTATTATGTCTATCCTGATTGTGTGTTGTATTTGACTATATTTGATTTACCGCTCCTTAATAAAATATCCTTTGGATACCTGTGTGTGACCTGTGATCCTAATCTTACAGAAGTGACAGCTGAGCTCAATGGGCTCACCCCACCCAACAGCTGTCAGCAAAGAGTGCATGGTAAGGCACCAGGCTGATATTCTCCATTGCCAGCAGGTGTGGCGCCATAGGGCACCAAGGCCAGTCAGAAGAACATAAGAAATAGGAGCGGGGGTAGGCCATTTGGCCCCTCTGCTCTGCCATTCAATAGATTACAGCTGATCTGATCTTGGACTCAATACCATTTCTCTGCCTGCTCCCCATAACCCTTGACTCCCTTATCATTCGAAAATCTGTCTATCTCCACCATAAATATATTCAATGACCCAGCCTCCACAGCTCTCTGAGGTAGAGAATTCCAAATTCTTATGAACCTCTGAGAGAAAAAATTCATCCTAATTTCCGTTTTAAATGGGCAACTCCTTATTCTGAAACTATGCACCCTAATTCTAGATTCCTCCATGAGGGGAAATATCCTCTTTGTAGCTACCTTGTCAAGCCCCCTCAGAATCTTATACGTTTAATAAGATTACCTCTGATTCTTCTAAACTCCAATGTGTAGAGACCCAACCTGCTCAACCTATCTTCATAAGACGACCCCTTCATCTCTGGAATCAACCTCGTGAACCTTCTCTGAACTGCCTCCAATGCAAGTATTTCCCTCCTTCAATAAGGAGACCAAAACTGTGCGCAATACTCCAGGTGTGATCTCACCAACGCCCTGAACACTTGTAGCAGGACATCCCTACTTTTATAATCCATCCCCCTTGCAATAAAGGCCAACATTCCATTTGCCTTCCTAATTACTTGCTGTACCTGCATGCTAACTTTTTGTTTCATGTACAAGGACCCCCAGATTCCTCTGTATCTCAGCATTTTGTAACCTCTCCCCATTTAAATTATAATCTGCTTTTTTATTTTTTCTACCCAAGTGGATAACCTCACATTTTCCCACATTATACTCCATCTGCCAAATTATTGCCCATTCACTTAGCCTCTCTATCCCTTTTCAGATACGTTGCATCCTCCACACAACTTGCTTTCCCACCTATCTTTGTATCATCAGTAAATTTGGCTACATTACACTCGGTCCCTTCATCTAAGTCATTAATATAGATTGTAAGTACTTGAGGCCCCATCATTGATCCCTGTGGCACTACACTAGTTACAGTTTGCCAACCTGAAAATTACCCATTTATCCCGACTCTCTGTTTCCTGTTAGTTAGCCAATCCTCTATCCATGCTAATATATTACCCCTGATCCCATGAGCTCTTATCTTGTGCAGTAACCTTTTATGCAGCACCTTATCGAATGCCTTCTGGAAATCCAAATGCACATCTAATGGTCCGCCTTTATCCACCCTGCTCGTTACATCCTCAAAGAACTCCAGCAAGGTTGTCAAACATGATTTCCCTTTCATAAAACCATGCTGACTCTGCTTGACAGTATTATGATTTTCTACTACTTCCTTAATAATGGATACCATCATTTTCCCAATGACAGATGTTAGGCTAACTAGTCTATAGTTTCTTGCTTTCTGTCTCTCTCCTTTCTTAAATAGGGGTGTTACATTTGCAGTTTTCCATTCTGCTGGGACTTCTCCAGAATCCAGGGAATTTTGCTGGATTACAACCAATGCATCCACTATCTCTGCAACCACTTCTTTTAAGACCCTAGGATGCAGGCCATCAGGTTCAGGGAATTTGTCCACCTTTAGTCCCAATAGTTTGCCTAGTACTTTTTCTCTAGTGATATCCTTGATTATCAATTATTGGGATACTTTTAGTGTCTTCTACCGCAAAGTCCAAAAAAAAATATTTGTTCAAAGTCTCTGTCATTTTCCAGTTTTCCATTATTAATTCTTCTAAGGGAACAATGTTTACTTTAGCTACTCTCTTCCTTTTTATATACTGTAGAAGCTCTTACTGTCTGTTTTTATATTTGTTGCCAGTTTACTTTCATAAACCATATTCTCTTATTTTTTTAGTCATCCTTTGCTGGTTTCTAAAAATGTCCTAATCCTCTGGCCTTTCACTAAACTTCGCATCATCGTATGCCTTTGTTTTCAATTTGATACCATCCTTTACTTCCTTAGTTAACCATGGATGGTTCATCTTTCTCTTAGCGTCTTTCTTTCCCACTGGAATATATCTTTGCTGAGAGTTTTGAAATATCTCCTTAAATGTTTGCCATTGCTCATCTACCGTCTTACCCTTTAGTCTATTTTCCCCGTCCACTTTAGCCAACTCTGCCTTCATACCTTTGTAATTGCCTTTATTTAATTTCACTATATTGAGGCCCAGATTTCTCATCCTCAAACTGAATTTGAAATTCTACCATGCTGTGATTACTCTTCCCAAGAGGATCCTTTACTATGAGATTATTAATTAATCCAGTCTCCTTACACATTACTAGATCTAAAATAATCTGCTCCATGGTTGGTTCCACCATGTATTGTTCTAAGAAACCATCCCAAATACACCCTATGAACTCTTCCTCAAGGCTCATCCTTTATTAACAGAGCTACCCAACCTCTTTTTCCTTTCTGCCTATCCTTCCGAAATATCAAATACCCGTGAATATTCAGTTCCCAGCCTTGGTCACCTTGCAACCACATCTCTGTAATGGCTATCAGATCATACCCATTTATATTTCCATTTGTGCCATCTATCTTATTGTGATTTCTGCATGCATTCAGATAAAGAGCTTTTAATGTTGTCTTTTTACCATTTTTCCTGACTCAGTCATGGAGCTGAGCTGGTAGCAGTGTCATGGGGTCAGTATGGCTCTGTACCTCACTGAGCTCTGTTGCTGGCCATTGTCAGGAATAAAGAACCTTACCTTTTAACATACAGCAGTTAAAGAAAAATCAATAGAAAGCTACAAAAGTGAAAATAAAGATAAAGTACTTTTATTTCCTCCCTCCTTGCTCCTGTTGTTATTAAATAGCAATGCAGAATGTGCTTCAAATGAAAAAACATATTGTTTCTGGAAAATAATCACTAATTATGTTGTTGTTTCTTGTATCTATTTACTATTTCACACTATAATGACTATCCTTTAATATGGATTTCAAAGGCATAATTAAGAGCGTTTCCCATACACAGTAAGGTTACTGACTACGATTTCTATATTCCATATATACTGTAACTCTAAATATGTCAAGACAGAAAGGGGTTGTTTTTCAATATGCCTCTCTGGTGTATAATTAGCTTTGTGACTCAGCCGCTCATTGTAACAAGCACTCAATCAGCAACACCAGTTTTATATCTGTGCAGTGTTTTGAAACCACCAAAATGCACCATTTAATTTTTGCCATCCCATCCAGCATTAGCCTCTAGAAAACGAATTATAGGTGAGGAGAAATACTTTTCTAAAATGAACAGTTATGATCTGGAATGCATTGCCTGAAAGGTCGGTGGAAACAGATTCAATAGTAACTTTCAAAAGGGAATTGGATAAATACTTGAAAAGGAAAAAAATAATAATTGCAAGGCTGTGAGGAAAGAGGTGATTGGATAGCACTTGCAAAGAACTGGTAGGGGTATGATGGATCGAATGGCCTTCTGTGCTGTATGATTCTATAATTTCAGATGCACACACACCATGATTCTGAGACTCTATGGCTCCCATTTCTATTTGTTTTAAAAAGGGAATTGGATAAATACCTGAAGGAAAAAAAATATTGCAGTGCTATGAGGAAAGGGCGGGGGAGTGGGACTAGCTGAGGTGCTCTTGCAGAGAGCTGGTATGGGCTCGACGGGCCGAATGACTTCCTTCTGTGCTGTAACCATTCTATGATTCTATGAATCGTCTCATAGCTTTGTCGTCTGGCATTAGACATCAGCTTTGTGGCTTTTACCTGCATTTCTGCTAGGATCGGAGTGTTTTCCGCATGGTTCAGTGACCAGAACTGAACACAATATTCAAGGTATTGTCCAATCAGAACGTTATTAATAGCTTTTTGGAAATCCACATAGTAGTGCAACTTGGGATGTCACTTCCTCAAACAAGTCATGGTCGTTGGCCAAACAGGAACTGTATGCTGACTATGGTTGTGTTAAGTGGTTTTCATCGAGGTAACAACAACAACAACAACTTGTATTTATATAGCGCCTTTAACATAGTGAAACGTCCGAAGGCGCTTCACAGGAGTATTATGCACTAAAAATTTGACACCAAGCTGCATAAGTAGAAATTAGCGAGGGTGACCAAAAGCTTGGTTAAAGAGGTAGGTTTTAAGGTGCGTCTTGTAAGAGTAAAGAGAGGCGGAGAGGTTTAGGCAGGGAGTTCCAGAGCTTGGGGCCTAGGCAACTGAAGGCACAACAACCAATGGTTGCTCAGGAGGGCCGAATTAGAGGAGCGCAGACATCTCAGTGGGGGGGGGGGGTCATGGGGCTGGAGGAGATTACAGAGATAGGGAGGGACGAGGCCATGGATGGATTTGAAAATAAGGATGAGAATTTTGAAATCGAGGCATTGCTTAACCGGAAGCCAATTTAGCTCATCGAGCACAGGTGTGATGGTTGAGCGGGACTTGGTGCGAGTTAAGACACGGGCAGCCGAGTTTTGGATCGCCTCTAGTTTATGTGGGGTAGAATGTGGGAGGCCAGGCAAGTGTTCATTGGAATAGTCAAGTCTAGTGGTAACAAAGGCATGGAACCTATTATGGAAAATCACCCTGGTCAGCCAAGCCAAGACTGGAAGTGAAGACTTTGAATATCAATCATTACATTTAATGCTCTTATAGAATCCCTTTGATATTTTACCTAAGTGCTATCCCATTTAAGTTAACAACATTTGAAGCCACTGGTGTGTGAAATAAATTGGTTCTTGCCTACAGATTTACTGCAGGATTTTCGCACCCTAATCAGACGAGCTCAGGAGATAGTGTGGATTTTGTAAGAGTTCAAGCTGGGAATGTGCATTAGGTTTGGGACACGAATTACAGTATCCTCCAGGAAGGAAAGGAAGGAAGTAAACATTGCAGCCAATTGAGCACTTTTGCTGCGTAATGCAGGAAACATGGCAGTCAATTTGTGCATGGCAAGCTCCCATAAACAGCAATGAGTTATTGTCCAGATAATCTGTTTTAGTTGAGGTATCAATATTGGCCAGGACACTGGGGAAAACTTCCCTGTTCTTCTTCCAATAGTGTCCTGGGATCTTTTACGTCAACCTAATAGAGCAGACAGGGCCTCAGTTTTACAATTCATCCGAAAGACAGCACCTCCAACAGTGCAGCATTCCCTCAGAACTGCACTGAGAGTGTCAGCCTGGATTATGTGATCAAGTCTTGAGTGGTGCTTGAACCCAAAGTTTCTGAGTCAGAGGTGAGAGTGCTCCTCAGTGAGCCACGATTGACACTATTACACTTGTCCAATTATCTGGAGTTAAAATTAGTTTTCTTAACATGTCAGATTTTTCAAAGCGATAAAGCATAATTGCACACAATGTAAGTAATGTTACATTTTAGTGGCATGAGAAACATAGGAATATTTCCTCTGAATGCTTTTTCCAACAAAATTGTAAATTTGTATGCTTAAAGAAAGACTTGCATTTCTATAGCACCTTTCACAACCATCTGATGTCCCAAGAGTTTTACAGCCATTGACAGATTTTTTGAAGTGCAGTCACTGTTGTAATGCAGGAAACACAGCAGCCAATTTGCGCACAGCAAGCTCCCACAAACAGCAATGTAATAATGATCAAATAACCTGTTTGAGTGATGTTGGCTGAGGGATAAATATTGGCCAGGACACTGTGGATAACTCCCCTGCTCTTTTTCAAATTAGTGGCCTTGGAATCTTTTACATCCACCTGAGAGAGCAGATGTTTAATGTCTCATCCGAAAGACAGTGCAGCACTCCCTCAGCTCGGCACTGTGACTGTCAGCCTAGATCAGTGGTTCTCAACCTTTTTGTGTTCGCGGCACACTTTCGAATAGTAGAATTTTTGGAGCACACTTGAAGGGATTAAAAGATGAACACAGGTTAAAAAAAAGCAAGTTTCAGAAAATTAAAAAAACATTTTATTAATCACAGTATATGAAGATATACAACATTGTACACATGTATGTTATTCATTATTTTTTATTCTGAAAGTAACAATAAAATAATAAACTATAATAATTCCTCACATTAATTATAGATTAATTCGTATTTTAATGTGATACTTGAGCCTGACGTTTTTTAGTTATGTCACTAATATTAGGACGTATAACCGATAAGGCGACTCTCATTTCGTGTTCAAGTTCGCTAAGTTTCTCCCATTTTTTGCATTTGATGTTCGTAAGAGTTGAGAATCCTAATTCGCAGAGATATGATGTTGAAAACTGCCTCAAAATTATCAAGGCTTTTTTTGATATTGCAGGATATTCTTCTTTCATAGAAATCCAGAAAGCATCAAGAGACATATCTGAATGTTTCATTTTAAGACCGCGGTCAATTCTTTTTCTTCTTGCAATGTAAAATCAAACTCTGACATACTAATTGGAGAAAATAGATTTCTCACCCAATCATACTTCTCTACATCCAAAGATGGAAAATATTTTTTGATGTTGTCTTCCAGTGATACCAAATGCTCGATCACGATAGGAATAACCTTTTTAATACTGTGATTTGGTATCAAAGGGAACATTTCAAGATTTTTTTCTGTTGCTCTCTTTTTCCAGATAGAAATGTTTTTCTGAAAAGCTAATAGCTTGTCTGTAGCGGTAAGAATGTTTTCATTTTGCCCTGCATACTGGTATTAACTGGTGTTAAGACAATTAAATATACCTGCCAAATATGCTAACTTAGCACATCACATTTCACTCTTAAGGTATTTGCAAAAGGTATCTTTGACTTCTCTTTCAAAAAATGCTGACAATTCTTCTTTAAGTTCAAATACACGACATAAGACTTTTCCCCTTGAGAGCCATCTTACCTCTGTATGCAAAAGTAAACATTCACGCTGTGCATCCATAGCTTTGCAGAGCTGTTTAAACAAGCGAGTTTTTAAAGTTCTTGATTTTATATAATTTACAATATTAACAACTTGATCGAACACAGATTTTAATTCTAGCGGTAATGTCTTTGCAACAAGTGCTTCTCTGTGCAAAAAAGCAATGGGTGAATAATATTCAAATCTTCTAAATATGAATTCACAGAATCAAATATGTCTTGACCTCTAGTATTTTCTAGAAATTCTCAACAGCACAGAAATTGGTTCAATATCTCGTTTTCATGAATGAAGCGAACAAATGCGAATAATTGTGCTTTACCACTAATGTCAGTGGACTCGTCGATTTGCAAGGCAAAATTCGAGTTTGTAAGTTTCTCAGCTACATTTTCTTCAATGTTAGATGACATACCATTTATCCTTCTCCGAATTGTATCGTCAGACAGCGGAATTTTTGCAATTTCTTGTTCCTCTTCATCACCATTTTACAATTTTATGACATGCAGGCAAAATAAGTGACTGAGCTACAGTATGAGGCTTCATTTTCTGCACTATTAATTCAGCAACTTCATAAACAGCAATCTGAACCTTATCTGACACCTTAACATTCTTTTCAAAATATTTCACTTGTTTTGATTGCATTGCCATCAATCTCCTAAAATAACTCTGTTATCTTTTGCACATGCACATCTTTTGTTGCAAGGTGTGCATGTTTCGGAGTAAAATGACGTTTCAATTTAGTGGGAACCATTGCACTGTTCGACAGTTTTTCGCCGCACACAACACACAGTGGAATGGAGCATTCTTCTTCTCCTGTTCATGAAAAACCGAACCTCAAATAATCCTCCATATATTGACGAAGAATTTTGGATTTTTTAGGATTTGGTTTGGCAACCACTTGTACTGGCGTTGGTTGTAGGCCTACTAGTGCCACTTGCAATGGCACTGTCACTGATATCTCCTTGCTCATTTTTATGTTTTTTTATGATGAATTTGTCCAATGGGGGGGACAAACTTTATTCGTCTGAGTGATCCAAACTCCAGACAGAAATGAACTGAGTCTTCCAATTTCCAAACTCCAGAGAGTCCAGACAGAAAGGAACCTAGAGTTGAACAGGAAGTATTGATTTTGACGATGGTCAAAATATGCTAAAAGCCAACTCTCAAAAATCAAAGGAACGACTAGGGCGGCTAGGCCAGGTCAAATTGGATGCCGCATACATCAAAGGAGGCGCTAATTGGCGCTATATCAGGTCAAAGCGTCAAAGATGCTGCAGTCCCGGCCACACATCAAGCTGCAGATCAATAAACAAAAATAACAAAATATAAATAAGAATGTGGTTAAATGTAATTAAATAGTTTTTGACATTTTATTATAAAAACTACACTTTTTACTGCATATGTGTTAGACTCGTCTTTCATTTCGTTAATCCAAATTAATAATCAAATTTTAAGCTTTTCACATGAACAATTTAATACTATTATTTTGGATTGGGGATGGCCATGGTCCAAGTGCCCCCCCCCACTCCCCCGGCTATGCCCTTGGTATAGACGCACATACACACACAAACGTAAATATACATACACACACGCACACACAGTCTCATTCGATGGTAGGCACACGCACTTCTCTATTAGTAATAGGAGGGAGTAAGGGAGTGGGAGAGGTGGGGGTGCGTGGTGGTGGTGTCGAGTACTCAAAGGAAACACATTTTTCCAAAGGATTTTGTTCTGAGTATGGACATTTAAATTGTTTGTGTGTGTTGTCTCTTGTCATTATTACTTGTACAACTCTAGAACATAGTTTTTTTGATAATAGTAGAGATAAATAGATAGTTATTTGTCAATATTGGCAATGTTTACTACAGCAGTGGCATCATACATATAGGTAGATGACCTATGTGTCTGTCTGTCTGTCTGTCTCTCTCCCCCTCCCCTTCTGTTTCAGAGTTAAATGGTTTGTGTTTCATTGTGAAATCAGCTAAAGTCCACCATACTTTTACACAATTTGGCGGCACACCTGTGAAAGGTTCACGGCACACCAATGTGCCGCGGAACACTGGTTGAGAACCACAGGACTTGAACCGACAACCTTCTGACTTAGAAGCAACAGTGCTACCCACTGAGTCATAGCTGACACTCTTTGCAATCAGGATTCTTCTGCCCTGTAAACTAACCCACACAACCCAGAGAGAATCTTTCCCAATACAACCAGAGTAACTCCAACTTATTCCACTGCCATTGTATACAATAATCACAGTCTTTTATTATTACTTACCTGCAACTTTACCTGTGTGTGGCTTGTTCACTTGGGTTTATAGATCCACGGGAACATCTTCACAATATGGACTCAAATCCAAAGAAAATGTTCACAGAAAATATAATAATATTGAATTGTCAAATCACGATTTATTAATCATACCAAGTCCTTTAGTTCAATTTGCCGCAGACCAAGGGAACATAAGCGTAACCAATCATTGAGGTTAATGGCACAGAATAAGCCCATTCGGACCAACAAGTCCATACCGGTGTTAATGCTCCTCATGGACCTCCTCCCACATCTTCATCTCACCCCATCAACATTTCCCTCAATTCCTTTCTCCCTTATGTGTTTATCGAGCTCCCCTTTAAATGCATCTATGCTATTCGCCTCAACTACTCCTTGTGATAGCGAGTTCCACATTCTCACCACTCTCTGGGTAAAGAGGTATATCCTGAATTCCCCATTGGATTTATTAGTGACTGTCTTATATTTATGGTCCCATTTGTATGCTATTTTAGGGGAGTTAAAAAGCCATTTATAATAACCAGGCTAATGGGTACATCAAATTTGATACTTGGTTTTAAGTAACTCTGCAATAATAATGCATATAGGGTTATTTTCAGACGAATATTGTATTATTCTTACAGAAATTCATCATCCACAAAGTTAATAAGATCCACAGAAAATTAATTAGCCATTTCACATAATTTTGATGATGTAGCCCTATTTTATACATCCTTTGGCATATAGTTATATATTGATGCTGACATTGTGAATTGAATTATCTTTAGCTAAACTATTGCTATAATATTTCTCATTCGCCTTCTGGACTCAACATCAAGTTCAACAATTTCAGACCATAACCTCTGCCCATATTTTTTCAGATGGAAACTGTTGATGATTCTGCTATTTCCATTTACACCCTATCTTGACCCATCTTTTCTTCCTTTACTTTTCCAATTACCAGCTCCTTTTGTCTTGCACCATCATCCCTTTTGTCATTGAATTACTCCTGCCTCCCACCCTATCACAGACCTTCTCTTTGCTCTTTCCTCCCCTCTCCCCTTTCCCTGCCTCTGTGCTTGCCTAAAACCTGCTACATCTCTAACCTTTTCCAGTTCTGACAAAAGTTCATCAACCTGAAACGTTAACTCTGTTTCTCTCTCCACAGGCGCTGCCTGATTGCTGAAAGTTTCCAGCATTTTCTGGTGTTTTGTTATCCTCCCGCTCTTCCCTTGGAGAATGGTGTGATGTGATGGAAGGATTGCCAGGCTGATTAACAGTCTGCCAGAGTGTTGCTGTTGTTGTTTTTGTACCTTGACACTCTTACCTTGCAGAATAATAGAGCAGGTGTAGGGGGGAAGAGCCCACTGCACCAGGCCAGGAGCAGCAAAAGGTAATGTAAAGCTTTGCTCGGAAATGGTGTTAGATTCTCAACATGTGGCGGATACTGCTCTATAGTGTATGAGAGCAGTGCCCAACCTTTTAGAGCAGGTCATATCCACATGACATCAACATTGAGTGGACAGCCCCAAAAATACAATGCTTCAAAATTTATGGTTGCTGCACATTAAAAATATACTCACCCCCAGGACAATTCCTTATCATTTGTTTTTTCTCCTTGTTAATTATTCACGCCTCCACTGAGATAGTTTTACTGCCTGGCCTGGTTCACATCTGCTTTCACTGACTGTCTTGTTTTGCCTTATGTTACCTTTATTGCTTTACTTTGCCTAATCTAGCCTAGTCTAGTCAAATCTAGGCAATGCAAGCCAAGTCAAGTCAAGTCAAGTCAAGTCAAGTCTAGTCAATGCAAGTCAAGTCAATGCAAGTCAAGTCAAGTTAAGAGTTAAGTCAAGACAAGCCAAGCCGTCAAGTCTATCAAGCCAAGTCAAGCCTTGTATAGGCAATTGTTTCAGCAGAGATTATAAATTCTTCTAAAAGGGGTATTAGATTTGTTTCCTAAGTGGGAGGGGGGAGTGATAAAGAGCAAGGGGAGCAGACAAGAAAGTTGAATAAAAATAGAAACATAGAAACATAGAAAATAGGTGCTGGACTAAGCCATTCGGCCCTTCGAGCCTGCACCACCATTCAATATTACCATGACTGATCATGCAACTTCAGTACCCCATTCCTGCTTTCTCTCCATATCGCTTGATCCCTTTAGCTGTAAGGGTCACATCTAACTCCCTTTTGAATATATTTAACGAACTGGCCTCAACAACTTTCTGTGGTAGAGAATTCCACAGGTTCACAATTCTCTGAGTGAAGAAGTTTCTCCTCATCTCGGTCCTAAATGGCTTACCCCTTATCCTTAGACTGTGATCCCTGGTAGATAGCTCATATGGAGATAAAGAACACATTAACTTAGTGAGCTACAGGCCTGTCTGTGTGCTGTAAGATTGGATGTGGCTGAGCGACGAGGAAACACTGTCCATCCTCTCTGGGTGTGTGATCTAAAATTGGCCGCATGAATTTCCTAACCTGCAATTATCTCGTGCACTTGCAAACTATCTGTCAAAGGTCTCCTGGTGACGTTCCAAGAAAACCAGGGCGTTTCCCCAGAGTCATCTCACTAGAAGCACAATAAACTGTCAGCAGTTTGTGGGCTATTGACAGCCTTGTAGAGCACAGTCAGCAAATTTTCAAAGCACTTCATTATCGGAAGAGTTCTCAGGCCTTTCCACACTAAGTGAATCCAGATGTTCATTATAATCACTGTATTATTCTTTCCACTATTCACCATCACCTACATGTTTGTTTGATTAATTCACTTGTGCATTAGCATCTACGGGAACATATGGAGTGAAAGAATTAAAAAATAAAAATGGCTTCACTGATGTTCTGCCCAACATGTGAACACTGAACTTGGAGAAATAGTGATTTATTAATTTCCTTGATAATTCGAGATATTGGGTTAATTTGGTTATAACATCCTGACTTCCCAAAGCCATCTACAATGTACAATTCATGAGTGTGATGGAACACTCTCCAGTTGCCTGGATGAGTGCAGCTCCAACAACACTGAAGAAGCTTGACACCATCCAGGACAAAGCAGATCCACCACCTTCAACATTCACTCCTTCCACCATCAGCGCACCGTGGCTGCAGTGTGCACCATCCACAAGATGCACTGCAGCAACTCGCCAAGGATTTTCGACAGCACCTCCCAAACCCAAAACCTCTACCACCTAGAAGGAAAAGAGCAGTGGACATATGGGATCAGCATCACCTGCAAGTTCCCCACCAAGTCACACACCATCCTGACTTGGAAATATATTGCCGTTCCTTTATAGTTTCTGGGTCAAAATCCTGGAACTCCTTCCCTAACAGCACTGTGGGAGTGCCTTCACCACACGAACTGCAACGGTTCAGGAAGGCGGCTCACCACCACTTTCTCAAGGGCAATTAGGGATGGCCAATAAATGCTGGCCCTGCCAGCAATGCCCACATCCCAGGAACGAATAAAAAAACAATGTAACTGAATCTGCTTCATCTCAGTTTGTATTCTGTGCTAATCGGATGATCTATCTTCGAATATATTCAATTGCAAATTTGTTGCCATCCAGCCAACTGTTGCTCGAACCCGTGAGCAGGGCGGAACACACACAGGGCAGATGTATGGCACTGGAAGAGATCGCACTGATTGGAATCCACCGCTTGTGCTGGTGAGAAAATCCCAATAACCGGATTAAAGCCTTAATAGGGGATAGAGCAACGTCCTCGGGAAGCAATAAGTGCTGGTCTGCTATTTTCTTCAGCAGTACCTCAGAAGTTAGAGCTTGAGCCATCATTGTGATGGGACCACACATACTTTTCCGTACGGAGCCAGGTGTGGAAGGAATGGGTCTTCCTCAACACCCAGTGCCAGACTCAAATGTGACCGAGACATGATCTGAACTGTGGAAGTAAAAGGGCATTATATGTCTGCAGCACAGAATTGTAGCAATTTAATGAAATGTCAGGGACTGATTCCTATTAAAAAAAATAATCTCTCAACATCTAATCCCTGATGTGGCCACATAAATTCCAAAATCTAACAAAATGTGCATAAAATTCCCTTCTTCGCTATTTATCACTAATTTGAGTCAATCCATCGACAAAATAGAGGAAGGAAAGGATTTCAGGGGAACCCTTACTGAACAACCCCATGATGTCGTAAAGTCATACAGGTTAAACACAAACTGAGCAAATATCCTAATGTCATTGATTGCAATTATATCAAATCAAGGTTTCTGCAGGGAACGGATGGTTTCAGTTTAATCCAGACACATGTAGCAATACCACAATGCAGCAACTGTCGATATGGAGACACGTGGGAGCAACATGGCCCATCATATATCTTTGTTAATTTCATACCTGTAGGTTTTGGGGTTGATTGATGTTGTTATTGTGTTCGTAAGCACTCTAGTAATGACTCCACGAGGCAAGGTATTGTACTTGAACTGTGGTGACCTTAGTCCATTTATTACAGCTCCTGAGTGAGGGTACAGCACGGTGAGTTCCCTTTTATACCTGGTTACCTGTCGTGTACAGGTGACCCCGAGGTTGCACCCTCTGGTGGTACAAACATAGTATATACAATGTGAAGGTACATCCAGTCGTCTTATGTAACTGTACATTGAGTGTACAGGAAGTATACTTATGTTATACAACACAAGAGTTGTGACTGTTAAATAAGGATCGATCGAGCCGTCTACAGAGGGAGGAAATTGGAAAGTCAATTGCAATAAAGAAGACACATCTGTCGGGAACAATTTTAACCTCAGCCGTCCATCGGGAAACAAACTGTGATCGGATGCAACGCCTGTTTTATACCCCTGCTGATTTTACTCTCCAGAATAGAGAGTAATACTGAGCAGGTTTGGAACCAGTGTTGCTTCGATTCCTACAGAACCATAGAAATTTACAGCATAGAAGAAGGCCATTCGACCCATCGTGTCCACATGCCAGCTGACAAAGAGTTATCCAGCCTAATCCCATTTTTTAGCTCTTGGTCCGGAGCCCTGTAGGTTACAGCACTTCAAGGGCACATCCAAATACTTTTTAAATGCTGTGTTTCTGCCTCTACCACCCTTTCAGGCAGTGAATTTCAGACCCCCACCTCCCTCTGTGTTTAGAAATTTCCCCTCAAATCCCCTCTAAACCTCCTACCACTTATGTTATTTGATCCCTCTGCTAAGAGAAAGAGATCCTTCCTGTCCACTCTATCTAGGCCGCTCATAATTGTATACGCCTCATTAAGATCTCCCCTCAGCCTCCTCTGTTTCAAAGAAAACAACCTCAACCTATCCAATCTTTCCTAATAACTAAGCTTCTCCGTCCAGGCAACATCCTAATAGATCTCCTCTGTACGCCCTTCAGTACAATCACATCTTTCCTGTAATGCGATGACCAGAACTGCACGCTGTGGCCTAACCAGTGTTTTATACAGTTAAAGCATAACCTCCTCCCTGCTCTTATACTCTATGCTTCGGCTAATAAAGGAAAATATCCCGTATACCTTCTTAGTATCCTGTATGCCTTCTTATCCCATGGGTTCCCAACCAGACACTCAGACTAAAATTGCACCCGCCTGCAATCTTGGTGGGGGGGGGGGAAATTGCGGTCAGAGGCTTCCTTTGTACGAACGCCTCCAATCCGAAAAAAATCTATGAAAGTACCTGGTGGTCCAGGAGGAACATAAAATTCCAGTCGGAGGCCTAGATTTGCTGCGCAGCGCATGGGAAGATGTCTTTCAGGTATGTACATACATGCTGGAGTCAAGTGGCCTGGGCCACCAATCACTATGGAGTATTCTCATTAATAATAATGGGAGCTGTTTATATGGACTCCCATTACTGTTAATGAGGAAAACCCCCTAAAACACTGAAACACAGCATAATAAATAAAAAAACACCTCACTTATTTAAAATTAATTGCATTTAAATGTAATTAAATATTTCTTGCAGTTTTATTTAATGTGTTTTAATAGAGTTAAAAATGAACTTACCTTAATGGACAGGGTTTTTAATATAACAATGAGTGTTTAAATTTAATTTTTTAAGTTTTATAAGTATTATGCTGGTAAAAGTAAGCTATGCGCCAGGTGTAAAAGTTTGAAGGACATTCGCTGGGCATGAGTGAGACAAATAGCCCAAACTCTCCCCCGCACAGATGTCATTCTCCTGGAAATGCGGAGGATCTGTCAGGAGAAATCATGACAGATCGCAAAAGCCGGTTCTCGGTGCATGGCATCACGTCCCGAAAACCAACTTTTGCGAGGCCTCACTGGGTCAGTGCTCACTTCGTACGCACCTGGCAAGGCCTGAATTTACAGCACATTAATCTATTTATCTCTCTATCTATCTCTCTATCACCTTGTTAGTCTATCTGTCTATTAATCTATCTGTCTTTCTATCTATATCTCTTTCACTCTGTCCATCTATTAATCAATCCCCCCATATATCTAACTATCTCTATATCTATCTTTCTATCTGTCTAACTATCTATCTATCAATCACTCTGTCTGTCTATCTATCGATCTGTCTGTCTGTGTCTGTATCTCTGTCAAATTCTTTATCACTCTCTCTGTCTATTAATCTATCTATATGTATGTCTGTCTGTCTGTCTGTCTGTCTGATCTACCTATCTATCCATCACCCTGTCTGTCTATCTGTGTATCTGTCTGTCTCCCTCTGTCTGTCTGTTATTCTATCTATCTAGCAATCAATCTAACTGTCTGTCCATCTATCTATCTGTCTGTCTGTCTGTCTATCTGTCTGTCTATCTATCAATCTAACGAGCTCTCCATCTATCTATCTAGCTGTCTCTCCATATAGCTACATTTAACTATCTATCTATCTATCTGTCCATCTATCTATCGAGCTGTGTCTCCATATAGCTACATCTATCTGTCTGTCTGTCATTCTGTCTCTCTGTCTGTCTGTCCATCTTGTGTTCCTTTGCCCCAATGTCAAAGAAAATAACTTTCATTTGTATGGCATCTTCATAACCTCAGGGAGGTCCAAAGCGCTTTACAGACAATGAAGTACTTTTGAAGTGTAGTCACTGTTATAATGTAGGAAACACTGCACACAATTTCTGCACATTAAGATCCCACAAACAATTATAAAATAAATGATCAGAGGATCTGTTTAGGTGTTGGTTGAGGGATAACATTTGGCCATGAAACCGGGGAGAATTCCCTTGCTCTTCTTCAATTAGTGCCATAGGATGTTTTATGTCTACCTATGAGGTCCTTGTTTTAACCTCTGATCTGAAAGACGGCACCTCTGACAGCGCAGCACTCTCTCAGTGTGCTCAGAGTGACACCAGTACTCGGAGTGTCAGTCTGGATTACATGCATAAAGTTCTGGAGTGGGACTTGAACCCACAACCTTCTGACTGGGAGGTGAGTATGCTTCCCATGAAGCAAGGCTGACAGTATGGTTTAAGTTGAAGTGTTATGTGCTTTGGAAATAATGCTTCCATACACTTTTTAAAAAATTATCTTTATTGGTCTCCATGAGGTCCCCATCAAATATTTTGTTCCAAGGAGAAGAGACTAAGCGGCCGAAATTGCCCCGTGCCTGGTACTGAGGCACACGTCGATTACTCCGGAAATGTAGCGCCCGGCGAGACAGGCGGCTACATCTCCCAAAATTAGCCTCTTTAGAAAAACATTTGTTCGATACGGTAACGGGCGCTCACGGGGCGCAAGAGCGTGCTCGACACTCTGCACCGTGCTCAGCACATCAGCACCGCGCGGCCTGTTGACAACCCGGCCGAAACAGCGCCCGCCATTATCATGCGGCTGCAAAGTCGGCCGACAAACAAAGACGGGCGGGACGCCCCAGCCACCACAGCTCTGCAACCAGTAAAGCTGTCGGTGGCATCGGCCCGCGCCAACCTCGCTCCCGCGGGGCAATTTCCCACGTGGGGCGCAAAGGGGTCAGTGCGTACGTCGATGATCTCATCGCCCTGTGTGCTGACGCCCGGGGCAAATATTACGGGGCGCGGCGCAATCCTATTTGTGCCGCCATCATCCCGCGGACAATACCGGGCGGTCGCTCCCGTTACCTGCCCCCGGGCGATAACCTTTTAGTGTCCGGTTAGCACCTCTGGGAGACACTAATGGGCATTTTTGAGAGGGCAATTTTAGCCCCTAAGTTTTCTCAGTCCTTCCTCATAACTCTGACACTAAAATGAATCAGCTTAATCCAGTTACACCGGTCTGAACTCGTGGGTTGTTTGTTTATGATTTGGAAGACAACTATCATAAAAATATGTGGCTTGACGTGATTTGTGGCTAGCTTGTCATTTGACCAGAAGTGTCAACATTTATAAAATATTATTACTCATCGGAACAACTCAGTTACTGTAAATGTAAAAGCACACCCTGATGTCAGTGTATTAATCACACTGAGATCAGGATGTATTTTCACATTTATACATACACACAGACACATTCACGTACACACTCCTATATATGTTTGCAGACATATGCATTATACAAGTACTCATGATTATAACTTGTATTTATATAGAGCCTTTAATGCACATGTAAGTGCATATTCTCTTTTCCTCTTTACTCCCTCCCTCTTCCCTTGGGTCATTCAGTGCTTTAGCCACGAGCTTTTACCTCTGGAACCTGGGTTCAAAGAAGTCTGGATTAATGGGATGATAGTCTCCTCTGTGTTCTAGCTGTAAAAGTCTAATGTGACATGAATTTGGAGCCGTCTCCATTCAGTTCTGAGAGGGCACAGGCTCACAGCATAAATCCATCCCCCCCAATACAGTAATAATAATTGATACCGAGTTAATAATCTTACCCAGATACGGAACAGGATTGCTGGCATGTGGAAAATATCACACTGGAGCAGTTCTGAGGTTGGACCTGATGCATATTGATGGATCGATGTACAGGGAGAGTTAATCTGCAACCCATCTTGCTGTACCTGACCTGGGAGTGCTTGATGCTGATACCAGATGACAAAATTGAAATAAAATGTAAAATCCACCCAAAAACATTTAAGAAAAGAAACACAAGCTTATGACAAATAATTCACTGCTAATGGTTACACGATAAAACAAGCACGATACCACAACTGCTGGAAATCTGAAATAAAAGCAGAACGTGTTGGAAACACTTAGCTGGTTGGACAGTATCTGTGGAGAAAGCAGGAAAGCTGATGCTTGAAGTCTTATGACCCTTCGTCTGAATGATAAAGGTCAAAAGACGAGGGCCGATTGCAATAAGACATCTTTACTCTCATACTCAAATCCTCTTGTAATAAAGGCCGACATAGTATTTGCTTTCTTAATTGCTTGCTGTGGCTGCATGTTAACTTTCAGTGATTCATGCACAAGGACACCCAGGTCCCTCTGAACACCAACATTTCCCAATCTCTCACTATTTAAATAAAACTCTGTTTTTCTATTTCTCCGATCATCGTGACTAACATTTCTCCACATTATATTCCATTTGCCATGTTCCTGCCCACTCAGTTAATCTATCTATACCCACTTGAAGCCTCTTTGCATTCTCCTCACAACGTACATTCCCACCTAGCTTTGTACCATCAGCAAACTTGGATATACAGGTTGAAACTCCCTTATCCAGCACCCTCGGGACCTGGCCTGTGCCGAATGAGGGATTTTCCCAGACATGGGGAGGTCACGTGTTATAAGGGCAGCAAAGCTATACAAACTGTTTTTACCACTTCATTGGTGTCAATCATTGGTCAAAAATTGTCTTCATTTCTGTGTCATAGCGACCTAGCACACACATTATTGTGTATATTAAGTGTATTTTTTACAACTTTCATGAACTCCGATTACTGGCCTGACCCTGTGATCCACCGTGAAGTTGCACTGCCGGACCGGCGGAGTTTGCAGTGGAACGGAGCGGTCATGGATATCGGGGCTGGCTGGCTGGGGGCTGGGAGTGCAGCAGAGAGGAAGGCTGCGGAGGGGGATGGAATCTGCGATGGTGGAAGAGATCACGGAGTCGGGAGCCCGGTGGAGTTTGCAGTGAAGCGGTCGGGGATATCGGGGCTGACTGGCTTGTGGCTGGGAGTGTGGCAGAGAGATCATTGGGGGAGGGTGCGGGGCAGTGGATCACGGGATCAGGCCAGTGAATGTGGGAGTTGGCAGCGAAGAAGGACTTCAGTTTGTTCATGCCGGAGGACTCGGTCGCGTTCTGCCCATGCGCTCCCGGCGGCGGGAATGATGCCGAACGAGGGGTGGTGCCGGATAAGGGAGTCACGGGTAAGGGAGGTCCAACCTGCATTACATTTGCTCCCCTCATAGAAAGAAAGAAAGAAAGAAAGAAAGATTGATTTTTGAATTCTGAGCAAAGATCTACGCACTTGAAATTAAACCGACTATTTCGCACATTTCCTGTATATTGCCAACAATGTCGATTAATGTGTAACATTTGGTTTCGAGTCAGTTGAAAGTGTTTCCAGTCAAGTGAACAGCACTTGGTCCAATCAGCATTGTCACATCAGTAAAGGACTCAACCGACCTGTTCTGTCCACCAGGAAGTGAAATAGGGACAGGCGCTGCTCTCTCAGGATGGTACCACTGACACTTACCGCGGTAGCTGTTTGCTTATTTACAACTGTGGGTGAGGACCACTTTCTCATATAATTTCTTTTTAAATTACAGAAAGAAGGCAACAAGCGATTGTCATAGAAAATCAGATCAAGATAAAAGAGATGATGTTATTATATATATTGTGTCGAGTCTGAGAGTTTCTCTTTACTTCCTCCTCAATGTGATTTAAAACTGAGACGAGGAGAAATTTATTTTCTCAGAGGGTTGTAAATCTGTGGAATTCGCTGCCTTACAGAGCTGTGGAAGCTGGGACATTGAATAAATTTAAGACAGATATAGACAGTTTCTTAACCGATAAGGGAATAAGGGGTTATGGGGACCGGGCAGGGAAGTGGAGCTGAGTATTAAATGGTGGAGCAGGCTCGAGGGGCTGTATGGCCTACTCCTGCTCCTATTTCTTTTGTTCTTATGTTCTTATGTTCTTTTCTCAGTTGAGCCCCAGGGTTTTACTATCCAGACAGAAAACAGTCGGATAAATGTGAACATCGGAGACATCGCATTTTTTTCAGTGCAGCCGTCAGCTGGGGTGCAGAGTGGGAGCTGGAACTTCGGGGAGACAGTTATCGGTCAGTGGGTCGGTACAACTGAGGTTATAACTAGTGAATACAGAACACGGGCTGTGTTATTCCTCGCGAGCGGATCGCTCCTGCTGAAGTCAGTGACAGTTTCGGACAGTGGAGAGTACACTGTCAGCATGTTAACAAACAGCGGCAGTCAAGCAACAGCAACCATCACTCTGCATGTACTTGGTGAGTGAAACCTTTTTGTGGGGAGAGGGTTGTTCATCAACTATTTCATTGCATTCATGTCACAAGTCACCAGGTATATAAGCAGTTTCGGCGCAAAACTAAATCAGCTCAAATTTTCCATTGCTTGTGATCGCCTGCGAGAAAAATTGTGATCCGTCAAATTTCAGTTTCACTGATCCACCGGAGAGCTGGGCTATTTGCCCAGGTACTGCCCAGCGACTGCCGTAGGGTCTTCTTTTGCAGCGTAAGGGTTTAAATGAATATTGAAATATTTTTTTTAAATTATTTAAGCATAAAAAATATTTAAATTAGTTATAGGTTATTTTAGTCTCTTTAAAACATTTACGTTTATTTTTCAAAGTATTAACTATTACATAAGATTACGTAAGGCTATATGGCACAGAAACAGGCCATGCGGCCCAACCAGTCCATATCGGTATTTATGCATAATAGCCACAGTAGTGGCTACACTCACAGTGCACAGAATATTTCATCAACTTTTCACAAACAAGCAACATTATAACATAAGAACATAAGAAATAGGAGCAGGAGTAGGCCCCTCGTTCCATTCAATATCATAGCTGATCTTGGACCTCAACTCCACTTTCCCGTCCTATCACCATATCCCTTAATATCCAAAAATCTATCAATCTTTGTCTTCAATATACTCAATGACTGAGACGCCACCATTCTCTGTGGTAGATAAACTCAAAGGATCTCCACCCTGAGAGTGAAGACATTTCTCCTCATTTCAGTCCCAAATGGAGGAGCCCTTATTCTGAGATTGTGACCTCTGGTTCGAGACTACCCAGCAGGGGAAACATCCTCACTGCCTCTACCCTGACAAGCACTGTAAGAATTTTGTGTTTCAATGAGACTGTAAAGTCCTGTCCCCTCAGTACAGATTCACACGAGGCATGTAGTGAAGTCAAGGTCACTCTGGACCTGCACCTTTTATTTCCCAGCTCTGGAATGCTGCACTTGCCTGAGACCTGTGCTTATATACCTGTCTCTTGCACGTGCACCCCTGGTGGTAAGGTATGCTGGTGGTTACAGGTCATATGTTATTACAGTCATGTATAGCATGTTGGGATATAGTTATATATAATAATGTAAGATACATGACATCACCCTCCACCAAGATCTTATTGTCTTTATAAGTTCAATCTCTCAGGTGGTCTACGCTCTCGCGTAGAGTGTCTGAGTTGTGGTTCAGTTGTTTGCCTTGGTATCTGTTTTTCTTTGGGTGTGGTTGCTGGTATCTCACCTGGGCTGTCTGTTTTGATTGGTGTGATTGTTGTTGACTCGCCTGGGCTGTATGTTGGGATTGCCCTTTCCTCAGGTTGTTCCCTCTGTCTGTCCACCAGGTGTGGTGCAAGTTCCACATTGTAGTCTGCCTCTGGTTCCGCAGTGTTGTTGGTAAATCTGCTTTTGACTTGGTCTACATGCCTCCGGCAGGTTTTGCCATTGTCCATTTGTACTACCAGTAGCCTGTTTCCTTCCTTGCCCGTTACTGTCCCTGCAAGCCATTTGGGACCCCTGCCATATTTTAGTACAAACACTTTGTCTTCTATCTCATTCCATCACCCCCTCGAATTTCTGTCATGGTACTCAGTCAGCTTACGGCGCTTTGACTCAACGATTTCGTGCATGTCTGGGAGGATTAATGAGAGCCTTGTTTTTAAAGTCCTTTTCATCAACAGTTGCACGGGGGGGATCTCAGTCAGTGAGTGCGGACGAGATCTGTATGCCAGCAGCAGTCGCGACAGGCGACCCTGCACCGTGGGACCTTGAATTTTAAGCATGCCTTGTTTAATGATTTGCACTGCTCTCTCCACCTGGCCATTGAAGGCCGGCTTGAACGGTGCCGTCTTGACGTGATTTATGCCGTGGTCAATTATAAAGTCTTGGAATTCTGCACTGGTGAAGCATGGACCATTGTCACTGACTAATATGTCAGGGATTCCGTGCGTTGCAAACATGGTTGCGAGGCTCTCCACAGTGGTGGAGGTTGTGCTCAAGTTTAAAATGGTGCATTCGATCCACTTTGAAAATGCATTTACAACTACAAGGAACATTTTGCCCATGAATGGGCCCGCATAGTCGACGTGCACCCGCGACCACGGATTGGTAGGCCAGGGCCAGGGGCTCAGTGGAGCCTCCCTGGGGGCACTGCTGAGTTGGGCACAAATGGTGCACCTTCGGACGCAGAGCTCCAAGTCCGCGTCAATACCAGACCACCAGACGTGGGATCTGGCTATGGCCTTCATGAGAACAATCCCCGGGTGCTCGCGGTGGAGCTCCCGGACAAATGCGTCTCTGCCTCGCCAGCATGAGTGCCCACCGTTGAATTCGCGCTGAGGCGTTGCCGTTTATTGCCTTGCTCTCGGATAGGAGGGACGTGAGGGGCTTGTGGTCGGTTTCTAACGTGAACTTGGCCCCGAAAAGGTATTGGTGCATCTTTTTGACACCGTACACGCACGCGAGCGCCTCCTTCTCTACCATTCCGTACCCACGCTCCGCCCACGAAAGTGACCTGGAGGCATAAGCTATGGGTTGTAATTTGCCCGCACTATTGACATGTTACAAAACGCACCCGACCCCATACGCTGACGCATCGCATGTGAGAACTAGCTTTTTACCTGGGTCAAAGAAAGTCAAAACACTGTTGGAACACTGAAGGTTGCGTGCCTTATTGAAGGCGCGTTTCTGGGCGTCCCCCCAAAACCAATTGCACCCCTTTCTGAGTAGCACGTGGAGAGGCTCCAGCAGCGTGCTTAAGTTCTGCATAAAGTTCCCAAAGTAATTGAGTAGCCCAAGAAAGGCGCGCAGTTCTGAGACATTCCGGGGCCTGGGTGCCAGGCGAATTGCTTCTGTTTTGGACTCTGTTGGGCGGATTCCATCAGCGGCAATCCTTCTGCCCAAAAATTCAACCTCGGGTGCGAGAAACAGGCACTTGGATTTCTTGACTCGTTGGCCTACCCGATCCAACCACTTTAGTACTTCCTCCAAATTACGGAGATGGGAGTCGGTGTCCCTGCCCGTGATAAGTATGTCGTCTTGAAATACAACCATCCCCGGGATGGACTTGAGCAGACTCTCCATGTTGCGCTGCAATATGGCAGCTGCCGACCTGATGCCGAATGGGCATCGATTGTACATGAAAAGGCCTCGATGTATGTTGATGGTGGTGAGTAGCTTGGATTCCTCGGTCAATTCCTTCGTCATATACGCAGATGTGAGGTCTAGTTTTGAGAAAAGTTTACCTCCAGCCAATGTGGCAAATAAGTCCTCCGCTCTGGGCAGCGGGTACTGGTCCTCTAGGGAGACTCTGTTTATGGTAGATTTGTAGTCCCCACAGATTCGTACGGATCCATCAGGCTTCATGACTGGGACGATGGGACTTGCCCAGTCGCTAAATTCCACAGGTGATTAATGTCTTCCCGCAGAAGCCTGTCTAGTTCGTGTTCAATCTTTTCCCTAATCACATAGTGTACAGCTCTGGCCTTGTGATGGACCGGTCTAGCATCCTGTGTGATTTTGACTTTGGCCCCTTTGAAAGTGCCCACACCTGGCTGAAAGAGATGTTCAAATTGCTTTCTAACTGTTGAGCAGGAGGTCCGTTCCTCTCATGACATGGCATGGACATCATCCCATTTCCAGTTTAGTTTTGCCAGCCAGCTCTCCGGGGACAATCCACAGGGGAAGTCGGTTCACTGTCCCTTTGTGTGTGACAGAGAGTATGGCGCTGCCGAGGACTGGTACGATTTCTTTGGTATAGGTCCTTAGTTTGGTGTCGACCCTTGTGAGTTTTGGTCTGTCTCTTTTATGCGGCCACAGTTGTTCAAATTGTTGAGCGCCCATGAGAGATTGACTCGCTCCTGTATCCAGCTCCATGTTGACAGATATCCCATTGAGTAGGACTCTCATCATTATAGGAGGCGTCCTGTCGTAGGAGCAGCGGCCATTGATCGTGTTGACCCACTGTACATCGGTATCCCGGGTACTGTTCCCACCATCTTCTGGTCCGCTTTCCCACCCATCCGATTCGTATACCAGCCAAGCTGCCATTTTTTTTGCACATGCGGGCCAAATGCCCTATATATTCACAGTTCCTGCAAACAGCCTGCTGAAATCTACATTCTCTCGAGTGCCCACCCTCACACCTCCAGCACAGACTGCTTGCAAAAAATGAGCTGCGTCTGGCTGATCTCTCTTGAGCTTCTCTCAGTTTGTAGTTGATTGCTCGCATTGTGGGTTGATGAGATGTGAACGGCCGTTCCTGTGGCCCTTGATGGCTTCTGTTGCCACTGCTTGCTGTCGAAAGCCTGTTCTGCCAGTTTTGTCTGTGTGTGGGGGTAGCAGCTTTTCGAATGCTGTGAACTCCTTGTTCCATTATTTCGTTAGTTGTCGTACCTGCATTGTAAATCAACCTCGTTTCTTCTTCCCCTACCAAGAATGTCTGTGCAACCAGTGCTGCTGCCTCTAAGGTCAGGTTCTTGGTCTCTATGAGCTTTTGGAATATGCTTGCGTGGCCTATTCCTTCAATGAAAAAGTCTCTCAGCATTTCTCTCCTCAGTTCATCGGAGAACTCACATAAATTAGCCAACCTCCGAAGTTCCGCCACGAAGTCAGGTATGCTCTGGCCCACACAGCGTCTGTAGTTGTAGAACCTGTGTCTGGCCATGTGTAGGCTGCTCGCTGGCTTCAGGTGGTCTCTTACAAGTGTGCTCAATTCTTCAAACGACTTGCTTGCTGGTTTCTTAGGTGCCAACAGATCCTTCATTAAAGCGTATGTTTTCGAGCCACAGCTGGTCAAGAGATGGGCTCTTCTCCTGTCTGCCGTATCATTGCCTAACCAGTCTTTGGTTACAAAGCTTTGCTGGAGCCGTTCTATAAAGTCCTCCCAATTGTCTCCCGCCTTGTACTTTTCATCTGATCCGTTGTTCGCCATTCTGTGGATTCTGTAATCCCATAACCCGCCGCCCTTGTAAAGTCCTGTCCCCTCAGTACAGATTCACACAAGGCATGTAGTGAAGTCAAGGTCACTCTGGACCTGCACCTTTTAATGCCCAGCACTGGAATGCTGCACTTGCCTGAGACCTGTGCTTATATACCTGTCTCTTGCAAGTGCACCCCCGATGGTAAGGTATGCTGGTGGTTACAGGTCATATCTTATTACAGTCATGTATAGCATGTTGGGATACAGTTATATATAATAATGTAAGATACATGGCAGAGACCACCTCTCATTCTTTTATACTCTAGAGAATATAGGACTAGTCTATTGCTACTGTCTGTTTTAGATGGATAGACAGACAGACAGACAGACAGACAGACAGACAGATAGATATATAGACAGTTGGATCTATAGATAGATATATTGAAAAAGAGAGATGAAAAGATCGACAGAAATAGTGAAAGAGAGATAGATAGATGGATTAATAGATAGACATAGACAGAGACTAGAGACAAATACATTCTATAGACTTGAGGCTAGATTTTCCATTATTTTTGCATGCATACCGCCCACTTAACGTCCATTTTAATGCTGAAACGAGGTCTAACGCCTATATATCACCCATTTAGCCACAAAATGGAAACTGACATCCATTTCTCGGAGACTCAATGCTGAGCGTTACTTTCGCCATGTATGTAATGCCAAGACAAAATAATACTGCCCACTCATTTTTTTTGGCGCGGAATCATCAGAATGGCTGAACCCAACGCCCATAATATCGGCCAGCGTCACTTTCAGCACCTCATACACATCTCGCTCACAATCTCGCTCGCCGAAAAAACCGCTCTGAAAAAGTTGAACTGTTCTGAACTAATCACAGCGGTGTGGATGTCATTTTGTAAATCGCAGGTCGTTTCATTGAGAAGGCTGCTTCAACTTCAGGGGAGTTTGGATTTATTCTGGAGTTCTTCTCAGGTGAAGTTACCATCTGAACAGACATCTTATCATATTATGGACGATTGGGTTTTACTGTAGGTGTCTTAGTGGGGAAATTTATTGCTTGTGAACAATCAGCATTATACTGTTATTGGAATGGGGCCAACCATTTCTCAGCCTGCATCGATGACAATGCAGATGCTGCAGAGTGCAAATATCACAACGTCTAATCCACAGCATTATGTGCCCAATCTAAGATGTGCCAGACTGATGAGGAGGTCCAGACCACACACCCCCTGCACTTACAGGGAGAAGCGGTCTTACCTCGACTTATCCGAGAACAGCTGCCTTCGCAGACTGTGCTTCCACAAAGTGACTATCAGTGAGATATGCCAGCTCATCAAGGCAGATCTGCAGCCTGCCAGCACCTTCAGGACATTACTGGACATCGAGGTCAAGGTCACCGTGGCACTGTCGTTCTACACGTCGAGTTCCTTTCAGGCCTTTTCGCTCGACATTTGCCCTATGTCTCAGCATGCCACATGTTGCTGCATTAGACAGGTCACTGAAGCCCTGTACACGCGTAGGATGGACTTTATCAGATTTCCTATGACCACGGAGTCTCAGACTAACAGGGCGGGAGCATTCTGCTGAATTGCTAAGTTCCCCAAGGTGCAGGGAGCAATACTGTATGCACATCGCCATGTGGGCACCTTCTCAGGAAGCAGAGGTTTTTCGCAACTGAAACGATTTCACTCCCTGAAGGTCCAACTAGTTGTCGACCACAACCAGATAATTACGGTCCAGCTATCTGAGACAATGCGCAACAAGGTTATGTTAAATAAAAAACATTTAATATAACCATTGGTCTGAAATCATAAGTATCACGGGCAAAAACACCCCACCCCCACCCCACATTTTAGAACATTGACATAATGTTGTGTATGCAATAACTCAATGGGCTTCAGACCGTGAACTCAATCAGGTGCGACCTGACTCTACTTTATTAGCTCTCGAATAACGGATTAAACATGGAGGCTTTCTTTATATACAAGGGTTGCAAGTGTGTGTCCATGACACAATGACCTCCGACGGGTCACTCCCCCTGGTGGCAGGTAAACCCGGGCATACATACATTGCACATGAATCAAATGGTCAACATGTGCAGCAAAGCAGAACACAAATGCAAAGCTGGAGGGTGGCCCCCTAGCCCCATACCTTACAACAAATTGCATACACTGAGATGAAGATATAATAAAGCCATCGCCTGTGGATATGCACCTCACTTCCCTTCCCCCCTGCCCTTCTCCCCACCTCTACCCCTTCCCCTCTTCGCTCCACGCCGCCTGGCTGAGGCGCTCCTCACGCCGTGCCTCATTGGGAGGGATGATGGCAAAGCCGGTGGTTTCATGGATCCGGGAGCGGGGGCTACTGAGATGGCAACATTCTCGGATCCAGAAGCAGGATCTTGCTCCTGCCTTTCAGGTGTTGTTGGCACTGGGGGTACGGAACCTGGGGTGGAGTGTCGCGCTCCGGGACCACTGGGAGGCCTGTGCCATGAGTGTTCCTGGATATCGCCTCCAGAGCTTCCGCCATCCATGGAACATACTCTGTCATGGTGCCGGAGATGCTGGCCAGCTGTCAGGATATGCCCCCCAATACATGTAGGATCTAGTCACCTATGTCTACAGTCCTCCTGGACAACTCTACCATGTCACCCCTCTCATCTGGCGCTCGTGGAGCAGACCTGCCGCGTCCACGAAACAGCCGCAGGGTTGGCACCGTCCTGGGGACAAATGGGGTGCCCTGTGGCGAGGTGCTTGGGCCCGGTACCTCCAGAGTGGAGTTGGGAATGGCCGGAGGAGCACTAGGTGGCCTTGGGATGCAATGCTCCTCAAAGTCGGCGCTCTCATTTGTTGAGAACAGACCCAGCAGATTGGCGGGCGAGAATTGGACCTCCTCAGCACCAGATGTTGGATCGTCCAACGAGTCCGGCCCCGCCCCCCCACCTTCTGACCTCGGTGGTCTTGCCTGGGGACACGCTGCGTCTATAGGTAGTCTGGACTGAAGTACCTGAAGGTCATCATATCCATAGATTGGGTATGCAGGCAGCAGTCCCCCTGGTCCAACAATGTACTAATTGTGTAAAATAGCTGCAAAACACAAAGGAGGTTATTAGAGGAGAAGTGGGTGCCAGGATCACAAGGTCAGTCCGGTGCTACACACAGCTTATGCATGACAAAAGCACCACCGTTATCAACATCATCACAGACATCATATTTCATGCCCATCAACACATTCTGCATTGCAATTATTCTCATGAGGCCAGCATTATTTATGGAACAATACATACATTATTGGTCAGATATGAGTGGGTGTGGCATCTATTGACACAATGGTGTATACTTTACTCACGTGGCATCACTTCAGGGTCTGCAGCTGTCTGCATGGCCGTCCGGGGGTGCATCCCCACGAGTGAGAGCACCCGCTCCTCCATGTCAGTGAGGTCATCCGTTCACCTCTGATTCCACCTATTCCTCGATAGCTTTTTCTGTAAAAGGTAACAGGATGACATGGCATGAGATCATTGCATGATATCATTGCTAGGTACTGTCACAGAGACTGATACAACACATAACCGACAGATGTAATCATGATTATTATGATAATTATAATTCTTTACCTAAAGACCTGCACCGTGACCACAGGCTTTGAGTACAACATTCCCGGTAAAAGTGAAAGACCTCAAATCTGCTGATAGTCACTCATGACTCTTACAAATCAAATTATTTAAATATATAAGCACATGTAAATAAATGTAATACTTACTCTTGCGGATCCCACAAGGTCGTTCCATCACTTTCGACATTGGTTGTCCTCGCACTCCTCGTTGGTCGCCGACGAGACCAGCTCTGCCCATACCTTTTGGGTGGGCTTCCCACGCCCTCCCTGGGTCAAATCACCCCAGCATGACTTGACTCCCTGCATGAGGGAGGCATTTGCCTCATCCGAGAACATCCTCGCTCTCTTGCATCCTCCCATTTGCTCCTCTCCCAGCTCACTGCTCTCGCCAGCATCAGTCTCCACAGCGTGCTGTGTCGCCTCCTCCTCTCCTTCCATTGTAGGCACCAAATTCGGGAAAATATCTGGCTGGTAAAAGCTAACTTTTTTTCCACAACTTTCTATATAGCTCAAAACTCTCCCTCCTACCTCCCAAAACAGCCAAACAAGCACACACACCACACCCACACATACCTTCACTCCCTCTCAGCTCCCTCTCTGTTTCCACTTATGTGCATGTAATGAGCCTTGACCTCCTGAATTGCGGGAAACGAGTGTTGCATGTCATTGCTAAGGACGCAACACTTTAGGGCAGAAGGTCAGAGAGATTTAACGCTAACGCCCATTTCAGATCGCTCGTGGTAACGCCCAATTTTTAAAATGGAGACATGGGGCTAGATTTTCCACTTTTGTACTTATCGCCCATAAATGGGCGTTATTTCTAGCGTGGTCAGATTGCCGGCTTCTCACCCATTCTCAAAGCACCTAGTCTCCATTTTTGAAAATGGATGTTACCGCGAGCGATATGAAATAGATGGTAGCGTTAAATCTCGAACTCACCCAAGGTTGAAGCACAGCAGCCTTTTAAAGGATGCGACATTTGATTTAGAACATGGCGTCCATAACACTATGATAAGTTCCGGTTAGTTCCACTTTTTCTGGACAGTTTTTTGGCTGAACGATATTGTGGGCGATATGTGTGCGAGGTGGTGAAAGTGACGCTGGGCGATCTCATGGCCGCTAGTTTCGGTAAATAGGCTCTTTACGACAAAAAAAGTGGGCGGGCGGTATTATTGAATCCCGGCGTTAAATCAGTGCGGAAAGTAACGTACTGATTTTAAAGATATTATGGACATTGATTTCGCCCATTCTGATGATTCCGCCCAAAAAAAGTGGGCGGGTGGTATTATTTTTTCCCGGCATTAAGCACATGGGGAAAGTAACGATCGGCGATACATTTCCAAAAAATGCCCGTCAGTTTCCATTGTGTGGCTAAATTGCCGACATATGGCCATTGTACATAATTTCAGCAGTAAAATGGGCATTAAACATGCAAAAAAGTGAAGGTTCTAGCCCATGGGGCTTTGACAGTGGGTGATGAGCCGGCGATCTGAAAACCCATATTTACAGCCCACGCCGGAAATAACGCCTATTTTTGGGCGATCTACACAAAAGTGTAAAATCTAGCCCATAGAGTGAAAGAGTGAAAGGAGAGATAGAGAGACGGACAGATAGATAGATGGACGGATGGATGGGTGGATGGATAGATAGATATAGTAGCATTGATAGAGATAGCTCGATATTTGGTGAGATGGATTAATAGACCGATAGACAGATGGATAGAAAAACTGATAGATAGATAGATAGATAGATCGCTTGAGATAGGCAGAGTGAAAGAGAGAAAGAGAGAGAGAGAGATACTCAGTCACACAGAAGACCAAAAGACTGACAGAGAGACAGATGCACAGATAGATAGATTGAAAGATAGATAGACAGA